>NC_079212.1:100136932-100189432 GCF_029633865.1 Lampris incognitus | reverse complement strand
ATTAGCTTTACTGGTGTGTGTGTGTGTGTGTGTGTGTGTGTGTGTGTGTGTGTGTGTGTGTGTGTGTGTGTGTGTGTGTGTGTGCCTGAGGGAGTAAGATATCTTTGTGTGTGTTGCCTGCATGTGTACATTCACACTCATGAGTTCTTGTAAGGGAAGAGCTGTCCTCTAGGCTCAGACCAAGATTTAGAGGAGGAGAGAGGGAGAAAGGGGGAGAGAGAGAGAGAGAGAGAGAGAGAGAGAGAGAGAGAGAGGGGGGGGGGGGGGGGCTCTCTCTCTCTCTCTCTCTCTCTCTCTCTCTCTCTCTCTCTCTCTCTCTCTCTCTCATACATACATACACGGTCACTTGGGATCACATTTTATCTTACATATACGGACACAGTCTTTCTGTCTCTTCCGCTCTCTTTCTCAACCCATTTTCTCATTAATGCTCTCACCGACTTCACTCACTCTCCTCCCTTTCTCTTGTCTATCCTGTGCTCCCTTTTTTTTCCATCAACCCCCCCCCCCCTCTCTCTTTCTCTCTCCCTCTCTCTCTCATTTTGTGGGTTTCAAGTGCAAATGAATCCACATTCTGAGGATTATGGGTAAGTACTTTGAAGTGGCAAATCATGGTCTCCTGTGGTTAGGGACAGAAACATACAACGCACACACATGCACACACACTCTCTCTCTCTCTCTCTCTCTCTCTCTCTCTCTCTCTCTCTCTCTCTCTCTCTCTTTCTCATGAATACACTTGTACACCCTCACTCCCTCTCAGAGACCCCCCCACCCCGGATACACACACACACACACACACACACGCACTCTCTCTCTCTCTCTCTCTCTCTCTCTCTTTCTCATGAATACAATTGCGCACCCTCACCCCCTCTCAGAGACCCCCCCACCCCAAAGATACACACACACACACACACACACACACACACACACACACACACATACACACACACACACACACATACACACATACACAAACACACACACACACACACACACAAACGTCTTTATAACCACATAAGGTAGTAACACACAACATATTGAGTCATCAGGATGCTGCACCACCGAGCTGACAACGTCCCCACCGACACAGCGGCCGGGGAAGGGCAGGAATCCCACATTAAACAGGCCCTGGTTAAGTGTGGTTATCCTAACTGGGCGTTTGTCAAAGCCAGGAAGACGCCCAAACAGTGCACCAGCTGATCGAGGCGAGGAGAAGGACAAAAGCTGCCTAAACGTAAACCAGTGGTGATGCCGTATGTGGCGGGAGTGTTGGAAATGTTTAGACGCATTATTTTCCAAATACCGCGTCTCAGTTGCTTTCAAACCCCAAAACACACTGCACCAGAAATCAGTCCACCCAAAGGACTGGGTCCCCCGGCACAAACAGAGCAATTTAGTGGACACTGTTAAGTGCCAGGAGGATTGCCATGACTTTCACATTGGGGAAACTAAACAGATGCTGGCCAAGAGGATGGCACAACACAGGAGAGCTAATATGTCAGGCTAGGACTCTGCAGTCTGCAGTCTACACCATCTACAGGCCAGTGGCCACTACTTCAAGGATGAGGATGTGCACATCCTTGATAGGGAGGAACACTGGTTTGAATGGGGAGCCAAAGAGGCCATCTATGTGATGAGGGAATGACCATCCCTGAACCGGGGGGGCTAAGAGTACATCTGTCACCATCTTACAATGCTGTGACTGCACCTACTCCCAAATCCTCTGTGAATAGTACACACGGCCATTGTAACTCTAGTTAACGGTCATGGTAATTTGCATATTTGCATATGAAACCGATCATTGGTTTTGGTCGTTATGCCACTGTAGTGTTTATAAGGGTGGGGATACCTGCAGTCAGCTGAGACAGCAGAAGTCACTTAGATGAGCGATGAAACGTATCTGTCAGTAAATGCTGTGTCCAGATGAACTGATTCAACGTTCTGTGATTTCCTTACCTGGATTACTGGGCACGCATCAAGACAACACATTGAGCGCAGCTCAGCAACCGTTCTGCGAAGGATGGCGTACGTGACCCTTCTGCCTCCACATATATTTCAACTTCCAACCAGCATGGTTCATATATTTTAAAACGCTCCATGATAGGGTCGAAAAAGCAGTCAAATACATTTTTTGATACTGAGATAAAACAACAAAAATTGGTGCTTGTGTGCCTTAGGCAGCCTGAGCTAAGCATTTTTTCAGAGACCAGAAGGGTGCAGCAGGAGGAGTTCTACGATCCAAAGAGATTCAACAACTAGTGTAGAGTTCCTCATGAAGAGTAACTAAATAAAAGGTAGGCAGCAGTTTAAGACAGCTTCACAGTGCGTTCATATCAGATGCTTCCAGTGCTTTCTGAACATGGTTGGTGTGAAAACTTTGCAGTAAATATCCGTCAAGATTGCGATGGCTTGGACATGTGTGGAGGAGACACGCTGGGTATACTGGGAGAAGGATGCTGAATATGGAGCTGCCAGGGAAGCGGAAAAGAGGAATGCCAAACAGGAGGCAGTGTTGTAGTACTCGAGTCCAGGACTCCGAGTCCAGGACTCCGACTCCAGGACTCCGACTCGAGTCCTGAGTTTCAAGACTCGTGACTCGACTAGGACTTGAGCACTGATGACTTGGACTTGGACTCGAGCATTGACTGCATTCAGACTTGGAAGTTGGAGATGAGGACTCGGACTTGTTAATTGATAAAGACTGTTTTTTTTTGTTTTGTTTGTTTTTTGTAATAGGCCCCAATAATCTGGCATAAGATATTGATAGCTATATTAATACTGTAACATTATTTAATTTTGTGCAAGGGCAGGCACGTGTGTTCCATCTCCATGTGGATTCACTTGTATATGCTCATGTTGGAGGGTATGAACCCATCTTCTTCGACTCAGACTCAACTTTGAGGACTCGGACTCAGGTAATGGGGACTTGACTCGGACTCTTCTTTGGGGACTTGGACTCAAATACTGGGGACTTGAGACTCGACTCGGACTCAAAGTTTAGTGACTCGACTACAACACTGGAGAGAGGACAGGCAGGGGGCTGGTGTGACAGAGGAAGATGCAGAGGACGGGAAGAAATGGAAACGGATGATCCACTGTGGTGACCCCTAATGGGAACAGCCGAAAGTAGTAGTAGTAGTAGTGGATCCATCAGTCATTCCTTTTTCCTAACCTATTTCCTCCTTTTCAGATTCACTGTGAGATGGACCCATTTCCATAATACTTGCTTACATACCAGCATACATACTGTATCAAGCTGTCACTAAAAATTGATGTTTTTATTTGGTGTGGTTTGGGCATTACTTCATAGATAGGTAGAATAAGGAGTCGCTGAGACTGCCTGACTCTTATCGTAGCCTCCTCAAATAATTTCATACTGCTCAAAAAGAACCAATGTGATTTGTATAATACCATTTTCTGAGTTGATAGAAACCATCTCATAGGGATTTGTTTTTCTTTTTAATCCTTTTTAAACCATTTTTTTCTTTTTTTTATGGCGACAGGCATGGGCGCAAGTCCATGAATAGTGGGACGGCACCTAGTGCTTTACCTGTGCACCCGTCCATCGGGTTATATTATGTACATATATATTACAGTGGTTGTGTCAGGAAGGGCTCAGACATAAAGTTTTGCAAAATCATTATGCAGATTGACAAGACCATACCGGATTGGTCAAGGCCCGAAAACCACCATTGGTGCTGTGCCCTCACAGGGTACTGATGGAAACTATCAAATCTGCTGTGGTGACCCCTGGGAAACAGGGAACAAGCTGGGGGAAAAAAGAAGAAGAAGAAGAAGAAAAAACTATATTTTTTTCTGTCTTAGATGCGAGAAGCGAACTAAAACACCCAGGAATTCTGACTGTTCCTCTCCTCTTCAAACACTGTCTCTCTGTCCTGCTTCCCTCCGTATTCATGCCCGCTGCCCTGCCTTCCCATTATTTCTTTTGCCTTTCTGAGGCGGGTATGGATTTATCTACAACTGTTTTTCTCCGTCTCGTTCAGCTCAGTTCTCCCGTCGATTACTGGTCGTCTCCCTTTCTTTCCCTCCCTTGCTCACATTGCCTGCTGTGCTTCTTGTACGCGCCTAACAGCCTAACAACCCGCTGTGCTATGGCACAAACTGCCAGAGAAGAAGATAAAACCAAGAGGGGAAAAAAAATCAAGAAAGAAAAAGAACAGAGGTAATAAAAAGAGCACAGGCTATGGGAGAGAGAGAGAGAGAGAGAGAGAGCGCGAGAGAGGAGGACGCGGAAGATAAAAGCAAAGTGAGACAATTTAAGAAGAAAGGGGAGCAAATGAGAGATGAAGAAAGCAAGATGGAGGAAGGACACTAGTGAGTGGGGGAAGAGGAGTGAGAGGGAGACAAAGACGGCTAGAAAAAGGGGTTGCATTAGCATGAGTGGTGTGGTTTGTCTTCTCAGTGTCTTTATTTGTGTGTGTGTGTGTGTGTGTGTGTGTGTGTGTGTGTGTGTGTGTGTGTGTGTGTGTGTGTGTGTGTGTGTGTGTGTGTGTTAACTTAGTGTTGTGTGTTAAATTGGGTAGGAGAGAGTGAGGGAGGGTAAAAAAGCAGAAGAGACAGAGACAGAGAAGGCCCAAAGGCGCTGAAAGCATCTGACGCACATGTTTTGAAGTACAGCTATTCTTTTAAATGGCCGAACATGCACCAGAAGCGTTATGAGGCGCATCAAACTGCCTTGGCACCCCTACTCCGACCTTGTTTCGATTTTGGAGCGTCAGACGAGGACCCAGCAACCAACGCTGTACCTGTCTGGAGAGAGCAAAAAAGAATAAAAAAGGTAAAGATTTGTTACCTCAGAGGACTAGTCGAGTCAATTTTATTTGTATAGCTCAATATCACAAATTACAAATTTGCCTCAGGGGGCTTTATGAGTTTCACCCACCTGGAAGAACAAATAAATAAAATGAAATGAGATGGCTGGCTGGCCCTCAATGGCTTACTGGTGCTCTTCTGCCAACCAACTGAAGAGAGCAGCAGCATGCACCCGACAGTTGCCCCCCCGCCTTATATAATGCCACAGGCTACTCACAGAGGTAGGTAGTAATGCCTTACATGTACTTCAGCAATATTTTTAATATATTGTACTTCTTCTTTATACTAACTGTTCTGTGTAAATTGTAATTTGTACTTCTACACTGTACGAGCAGTTGTTTTGGAGAATACTTTTTACTCTTACTCCAGTACATTTGCGATAAAATATATGTACTTCTACTCAGGAGTGCAACAAGGGGGGGGTGCAGAGGGTGCAACGCACGCAGGCGCCGCATCAATGGGAGCGCCAAAAGTACAGTGTACAGTAAACAATTTCTGGTTATAGGCCTATTTGTTTTTTAAAAGTTTAATATTTAAAAACATTATTACTTAGATGAGAATTTTGGATTAGAGTGTATAGTTACATTATTTTTTTAATTATATTTTTTTTTTTTGCGTTAGGTCTTTTGGCGCCCCCGCTGATGCAGCGCCTGTGTGCATTGCACCCCCCACCCCCCACCCCCACCCCTCGTTGCGCCCCTGCTTCTCCGTTACACACTTCTCACTACTTTGACCGATCCAAATTGGCATCGGGTGCTGATACTGGTGTAATTCACTCGCTGGATATCAGACTGATGTTACCGAGCAACGACGTACCGATCCAGATTCCAGAGTCTGATGTTTTTGTGAATTGTAAATATGCAGCTAATAATGCAATTTTAAGCCCATAGTCAAAATGGTATATGTTAAGTTCAGGTAGTATGAAGTACACAAGGGCTTTACGTTCCTGGATAGAGAGCAGGAAGTGGAGGATGCGGAAGCCACCGAGCAGGCGGCTGAAGCGGGGGGGCTAAGCAAGGAGGCGGGGGGGTGTAACGAGGCCGATGGCCATGGGGAGACAAGTGAAATACCACAAAATGTAAGTCTGGAGTCTCCTAAACTCCATAGTAATTCTGAGAAAGATAAAATGGCTGTAGATGACGTAGTAAATATATCAGAGGGACCAAGTGTCAGTGGAGTTAGTGGCGCTGCTGTGTGTGTAACCTCCCCACCAGATGCTGCAGCTGAGCCCAGGCAGGAGGCGCAGAGTGACAGGGAGGAGGCGGCGGCAGACCTGCCCTGATCTCGGTGATGACAAGTGACAGGACAGGACAAGTGAAGAACCACATTTACCATCTTCCATCACTTTATTCAGGTTATTGTCCCAATTTGATTTAATTGATACAGTACACATGGGTAAAGGCTTGAGGGGACAGGGTCAGTGCTGCAGGGCTAGACAGGCTGTATATCACCGGACAACTTAACACCAGGTAAATCAGGAGCAACATATTTCCAGTTGGTTTTACAGACCACCACTTAGATTCAGATTCAGACAACTTTATCCCAGAAGGGCAATTCAGTTCTTAGTCAATGTCATTTTATGTCTTTCATATATATATATATATATATATATATATATATATATATATATATATATATATATATATACACTACCGTTCAAAAGTTTGGGATCACCCAAACAATTTCGTGTTTTCCATGAAAAGTCACACTTATTCACCACCATATGTTGTGAAATGAATAGAAAATAGAGTCAAGACATTGACAAGGTTAGAAATAATGATTTGTATTTGAAATAAGATTTTTTTTACATCAAACTTTGCTTTCGTCAAAGAATCCTCCATTTGCAGCAATTACAGCATTGCAGACCTTTGGCATTCTAGCTGTTAATTTGTTGAGGTAATCTGGAGAAATTGCACCCCACGCTTCCAGAAGCAGCTCCCACAAGTTGGATTGGTTGGATGGGCACTTCTTTGAGCAGATTGAGTTTCTGGAGCATCACATTTGTGGGGTCAATTAAACGCTCAAAATGGCCAGAAAAAGAGAACTTTCATCTGAAACTCGACAGTCTATTCTTGTTCTTAGAAATGAAGGCTATTCCATGCGAGAAATTGCTAAGAAATTGAAGATTTCCTACACCGGTGTGTACTACTCCCTTCAGAGGACAGCACAAACAGGCTCTAACAGGTACTATTTAATGAAGATGCCAGTTGGGGACCTGTGAGGCGTCTGTTTCTCAAACTAGAGACTCTAATGTACTTATCTTCTTGCTCAGTTGTGCAACGCGGCCTCCCACTCCTTTTTCTACTCTGGTTAGAGCCTGTTTGTGCTGTCCTCTGAAGGGAGTAGTACACACCGGTGTAGGAAATCTTCAATTTCTTAGCAATTTCTCGCATGGAATAGCCTTCATTTCTAAGAACAAGAATAGACTGTCGAGTTTCAGATGAAAGTTCTCTTTTTCTGGCCATTTTGAGCGTTTAATTGACCCCACAAATGTGATGCTCCAGAAACTCAATCTGCTCAAAGAAGTGCCCATCCAACCAATCCAACTTGTGGGAGCTGCTTCTGGAAGCGTGGGGTGCAATTTCTCCAGATTACCTCAACAAATTAACAGCTAGAATGCCAAAGGTCTGCAATGCTGTAATTGCTGCAAATGGAGGATTCTTTGACGAAAGCAAAGTTTGATGTAAAAAAAATCTTATTTCAAATACAAATCATTATTTCTAACCTTGTCAATGTCTTGACTCTATTTTCTATTCATTTCACAACATATGGTGGTGAATAAGTGTGACTTTTCATGGAAAACACAAAATTGTTTGGGTGATCCCAAACTTTTGAACGGTAGTGTATATATATATATATATATATATATATATATATATATATATATATATATATATATATATATATATATATATATATATGGCATTTTAATACAAAATGACTACCGGATTGGGCTTTTTGTAAAATAAATTAATTATGTTGGGTAATTTGGAGAGGAAAAAAGCACATTTTGACTCCTTAAGTCAATTAACACATTAAAGGAGTTGCCACAGCAATTTGCACTCCTACACCTATTTAAATGTGAAGCCTACTTCAACTACAGCTCAAATAAATTGCTTTGGAATTAATTTAAATTTAATGATTTTTAGTTGCTCTTTTAATAGGAAGGGTTATGTGGTAATAATAATAACAATAATAATAATAATATTCAAGAACACAGAGCTCAAGTAACAGTATCAGCTGATATCCAAATTCAGGTATCGGAATCGGAACTGAAAAAAAAAGTGGATCAGTGCAGTGCATCTCTATTAGGGATAGGGTACGTATATCAGGAAAGTTCACAGAAACTGATGGGTCATCAAGTAAGATGTAACACTGGCTTAATGGCAGAACAACAATGCCTCCCCCCCCAATCTGTGTTCGTATCTTTTATAACGTTACAGAACGGCAAGGCGGAACGGCACAACTTTCCCACCTTGAACAGGCAGGGGCAAGTTAGAAAATAGTGCCTCACTGACACTACTACTGGGAACCCCATGAGGAATGAACTAACAAAGTTTAATTATCCCCCCCCCCAATTGTATCTGGCCAATTACCCTACTCTTCTGAGCTGTCCCGGTCACTGCTCCACCCCCTCTGCCGATGCGGGGAGGGCTGCAGACTATCACGTCTCCTCCGATACATGTGGAGTCACCAGCCACTTCTTTTCACCTGACAATGAGGAGTTTCGTCAGGGGGACGTAGCGTGTGGGAGGATCACGCTATTCCCCCCCAGTCCCCCCCCCAACAGGCGCCCCGACCGACAAGGACACACCCCCCCATCCAGCTTCCCACCCGCAGACTTGGCCAATTGTGTCTGTAGAGACACCTGACCAAGCTGGAGGTAACACGGGGATTCGATCTGGCGATCCCCATGTGTTGGTAGGCAGCGGAATAGACCGCTATGCTACCTGGATGGCCCCAAAGTTTGAATATTTAAACTCTCAAAAATAAATACAATTGCCCCACTAACGTTACATGCACATACCCTATTAATCCTAAATGCAAAGTTACTGAGAAAATACTGTAAGTCTTACATTGTTAACAAGGACCTGGTTGGCTACTCGCTTTCTTTTTGAAGGACTGTTTTGCACATTCACATTGAAGTAATAAATTGCATCTAATGAAGTTACTCACTACTTGAGTAGTTTTTTTTACGATATACTATTTTACTCTTACTCAAGTAGTTATTTTTATGGGTACTTTTACTTCTATTTTGAGTAAACATTATTGTAAAGTAACTATGCTTTATATTTTTGTTTACCCACCACTGGCTATTCAAATAGAGAAGTACAGAAAATTAATGGGAGTATCTGTAATATACATGAATTTTGTCTAAATAGCAACCTTTTCCTGAAATACTGCTGGCTCTATGGTGTTGGCATTGCAAATCTGATGTCTGTAGCGCACCATAGGAGTATCAAATGACACGCATCAAATGAGACACGTCAATTTTCACTTTCAGTGCACTTGGGCCTAGAGGGAGGAAAAGAGAGGTGAGAAATGGGAAAATTTAGAGCAAAGCACAGAGATGAAGGAAAGAGAGAAATGGAGGAAAGGGAGAGAGAAAATTATAGGGTGGGGAGGAAGAAGAGATAAGAGATGAGAAAAAGAAGGCATAGGGAAGGATGAAAAGCAAACGAGACAGAAATGAACAAATGGAAAACACTGTAGAAGTAAAAATGTGCAAAATTCAAAGGGGACACAAGGAATAAATAAATGCATAGAGAAAGAATGAAAGAAAGGAAGAAAAAGAAAAGAGAGAGAGAGAGAGGAGGGGGGGAGGGAGAGACAGAGAGAGAGAATGGCCAAACAGAATGAAAATCAGCAGGTTTTTGCTGCCACTGGCTGGGAGTCATGAGAGTTGGATATGTAAATTGACCCCAAATCTGTTTTCCTGCACTCCTCTCGAATTACAGCTTTCTGCCATGGATGCTATGCTACCTGTCAGCTCTCCTAATTCTCTCTCTCATTCTCTATCCAACTTCTCTTTTTATACCACATTGCATTCCTGTTTTTCTCTGGAGTACGAGCCATGTTTCTCCTACGCATCATCAGAGGCTCCTAATTTGACACTTTTCTGGTAAGATTACAGCATATATTGGTCCTGGCACTTGTCTTTCTCTGTCGCCATGATTAATGGTAATAAATCATGCATTTCCTATTCTACCAGCAATGTGTGTGGAACACCTTTTGCACACTTTTACTTCTACAGTGTTTTCCATTTGTTTATTTCTGTCTCGGTTGCTTTTCAGTCCTGTGTGTGGAACCTTACTACCATATTATGTGTGCATCAAGAGCATTGCTAGATTGTGATTTTTGTTTCACAGAAAATGTTGTGTAAATTGTAATCAGATGTATTTTGTTTATATATTTTGTTTCAGTTTTACATAGAACGTATTCAATGAGATAAAGAAAGCTGGAAAAACAAGGAAACTAAGTAAAGAACCAAGTTTCAAGTCTTTATTGGATCAACCATGTTAGCTAGCTGTCTAGTTTGGCACTGACTAGTCAGGCAAGGACAGAATAGTAAAAAAGCACTAAGCCAACTCAGAAGGCTTTACCATACTGAAAGTGTTTCACAGCTGTATGCTTAATGTCTTCTTCATCAACTGGCAAAACACAAGAGATGCAGCACCATGAGCACACAGAAGACTGTCAGTCACTAGAAACACGATTGTGGTGTTCACACTCCAGTCATCGGCCAGTGCAGGAGCTCTATGGGCATGCACAAAGGTGGAGGCTACATGAACAGAATTGCCTTATGCTGGAATAGAAGCAAAGGTTATGAAAGAAAAGGCACAACTTGCTGCAGAATCAGCATATAAAAAAAGCAGGGTTGCAGGCACAGTTACATTTCTTCAAGCTGGAGAGGGTGGCAGGTGCTGCCTCAGCAGAAGCAAAAGTCTTGGAGGCTGCTGTAGAATTAAAAGAAGACCAATCCCACTAGGAAGATGTTATTCCAGTATTCTCTCTCAATCCTGTTCAGCATACCGTGAGTATGTAGAGAAACACTCCAACTCTCTCGTTAGTGAAAACCCACAGGAAGCACGGCATCTAGACACTACAAGATTGACAAGAGTTGCACACAGGATCACCTGTGCTTGTTACATGTTACATATGAAGGTCCATGTTCTGCTGACTTATTCCAACATGGACAGCTGAGCTTCCAGCCCCTACAATTCCGCAAAGACGCCATAACTGCTGATATACAGCAGATGTTTTACTCCTTCATCATCCAGGAAGATCATCGAGATTATCTGAGATTCCTTTGGTATCAGGATAATGATCTCCAAAAAGACATCAATGAATACAGAATGAACATCTATGTGTTCAGAAACAGCCACTCGTCAGCCATAACAACATATGGGCTGAGGAGGGCTGCCCAGGCTGGGGAAGAAGAACATGACACTGATGCAAAGCAGTCATCATTAGAAACCTTTATATCAATGATTTGACCTCCTTTCCCACAGAAAAGAGGCAGCTGAGCTCCTTAAAAAAAAACAAAAAGAAAAAAAAAGTTGTCTGAGTCAAACATACATCTTCATAAAATAGCTTCAAGCAACCAGGCTATCATGGAATCATTTTCTCCAGAAGATCTCACAAAGGATCTCAAGAATTTAGATCTCGGAGCAGATCCCTTACCTGTCCAGTGGAGTCTTTGATTGAGCTGGAACCTGGAGTCTGATTGTTTAATTTTCCAAGCATCCTGGAAAGAGAGACCTCTTACCAAGAGGGGCATTCTGTCAATGGTTAACAGTCTCTATGACCCTCTGGGGTTTGTGGTTGCCATTACCGTGCTGGGAAAGGCCTTAATCCGAGAACTTACCTCTGAGCAGTATGAGTGGGATGATCCTCCTCCATCTGAAAAGGAACAATACTGGAGAGCCTAGAATCTCTGAGTCCTTATCCTCAACAGAGGAGAGAAACCTGTGTTCACTCTAATGCTTCTACCATGGCCATAGCAGCAGTAGCCTACTTACAAGTTGTGGATTCTGTAGGACAGTGTCACCTTAGATTTTGATGGGAAACGCTAAATTAGCACCATGACAAGCACACACCATCCCAAGGCTGGAATTGTGTGCTGCTGTCCTTGGTGTTGAAATGGCAGAGCTGATTTCTCATGAGCTGTACCTTTATATCCAAGCTGTGAAATTTTATAAAGACTGCAAAAGTGTGCTGGGTTACATCCATCACCTCCTATCGGTTTTGTCTACGTAGCCAACCAAATCACCAGGATCTGAAAGTCCACACAACCTGGCCAGTGGTATCCTGTAACAACGAATCACAATCCAGAAGACCATGCCACTGGGCCTATTCCAGCAGTTCTTTTGGGACAAACCACATGGTTCCATGGTCCTGCATTCCTCAAACAAGCTGAAACAAGAGATTCTGCCATTCAGACAGTGAGTAACTTCGAGCCTGAGATGGATGTGGAGGTCCAGCCATAAGGCATCACCTTCTTAACCAAAGCTTTTGGGAAACATCTCAGCTCACACCTCTTCAACTTGGAGATTAATGATTCGAGGCATAACAAGACTCATTCACTTTGCCAGAGCCTACTCCAGACTCAAAACCTGGATGCTGAAGATGAACAATCTCAAATGAAAATCATGGTCATCACATGTGTGCAGAGGTAAAATCTTCAAAAAGGACACCAGCAGACTAGAAAAGGGACAAGAAGTGTCCAAATAAAGGCCCTTGTAGAAATTAAACCCTACCACCAACCAAGAAGGGGTGTTAAGGTTTGGGGGTTGCATATCTTCAGCTGATCTTCCAGATGATGAAAAACATCCCTATATCCTCCCTAAGAAATATCACATATTTACTCTGCTGGTGTGTAATTATAACAAAGGAGTCACCCTCCAAGGTCGTTATCTTATGGAAGGAGTCTTTTGCTCTGCCGGAGTACGGATTATTGGAGGTAGAAGGCTGGGCTCTAATGTGATCCATGAATGCAACACCTGCCATAAACTGGAAAGAAAGACAGAAGAGCAAAAAATGGCAGACCTACCAGCTGATCGACTTGCCACTGAATCACCTTTCACTCAGGTTAGTTTAGATGTCTTTGGACCATGGAACATCACAACACATCACACTAGAGGAGGAAAGTCCTGAGAGTATGCACCGGGCAGTATAGTGTTTACTTGCTTGGGAACCAGAGCTGTCCATATAGAGGTAACAGAATCCATGTCTCCCTCAAGCTACACTAATGCTCTGAGAAGATATTTTGCCATCAGAGGTCCCTCCAAGCAACACAGGTCTGATCGGGAAACAAATTCTATTAGTATTTGCAAGGAGCTAAAAATTAATGCAGTGGACTCTGAAATAAGAAACTATCTCTTAAATGAAGGATGCTCCTGGACCTTTAAACCTCCCCATACATCACATATGGTGGATGCTGGGAGAGACTGATTGGGGTTGTGGAACACATCTTGGATGGTATGCTGATGCAAGCTGGCCCCACTCGTCTCACCCATGAAGTCCTTACCCTACTGATGTCAGAAGTAATGGTAATTATGAATGTCAGACCACTGGTTCCTCTGTTGTTGGATCCAGAGCTGCTTACCGTCCTGATGCCAGTAATGCTCCAGACCAGAAAGATGGATCCAATATCCACTCCACGTGGGGATTTCAATATAACATACCTCTATAAGCAACAGTGGAAGCATGTCCAGTGTCCTGATGACACATTCTGGAAGTGATGGAGACAAGAATACCTGCCCACCCTCCAACCTCGCAGAAAATGGACTGAAGAGAGATGCAATGTCAAAATAGACGTGTTGCTTATCCATCTAGCATTTGTTAGATGGATCACTATTCATCAGTGACAATTAGGTTATCTAGACAGATAACTAACATTGTTGATCCAATAAAAACTTGAGGCTTGAATAAGTTTAGGTTCTTTACTTAGTTTCCTTGTTTTCCAGTTTTCTTTATGTCTCATTGAATACTTTCTTTGCAAAACTGAAACAAAATTCGTAAATAAATCTGATTACAATTGATTATCCATGTGATTATTTGAGTCCTTTCATATTACAGGTACACTATAGGCAAGTATACAAAATAATACATTATCCAGGACATTTCCATAGCAACCACAATGTCAAATAATATGTCTATAAAAAACATTAGATAAAACAATGAAATACAGCATTTCCAGATAGGCAATAGCAACTCAATTTGAAGTGAACCTGAGCACGACTACCTAACCAGCCAGGATTCTTAGCTAGCTAAAGAGCATAGCATGAACAAGCAAGACACTAGCTCTGCCAAACATATTCAAATCTTTGCAGACAGAAACAACTCAAAAATAATAATTTGTCATCCAACTTTCATTAATATATAACAGATCAAATTATGTAATACTGTGAAGTTTTGTGAATATATATTCACAAAACTTCACAAAGAAAATGCTTAACGGCACACTAGCTCAAGTCATGCAGCAACTAAAACAGACTTTATGTAACTTAACAATGGCCACTAGAGGAAGCTCAACACCATGAAATTATATCTGGAATTAGACAAATGATATGAACTGTGAAAGCCACTTTATTAGACATTGTATTCTTACAACGAATTGTATTCTTATAATGAATCTGTTCTCTGCATTCAACCCATCCTACTGTATGGGAGCAGTGGGTAGCTGCAGCGCTTAGGGACCAACTCCAGTTCTTTCCATTGCCTTGGTCAGGGGCATAGACAGGAGTATTAACGCTAACATGCATGTCTTTTTTTGATGGTGGGAGTAAACCAGAGCACCTGGAGGAAACCCACGCAGACACAAGGAGAACATGCAAACTCCACACAGAAAGGACCTGGGATGGCCTGGGGGTTTGAACCCAGGACCTTCTTGCTGTGAGGCAACAGTGCTAACCACTGGGCCACCACCCCACCAATTACCAGCACAATCCTATTACCCAATTCATATCATGGTATACAGTCATCTTCATATATTAGGAGATGAGTTGACAGACCTTTTTGTCTGAACAATTGCATGCAACTAGTTTAAATATACAAGTAACAGGAAACATGATTGAATCTAGCTTGGGACATGTGATAAAGCTCCTAAACAACCAAATAAAACAGCAGAAGAACAACTGATAATTATGTTCATGAAAACAACCCACAATGTTCACTGGCTCAGCCGGAAAGGAAAGCTTATAAAGTCTTTTCCCTTCATAAACTGTTGTGATGGTTGAGTAGAGTAGTGATGGCAAGTTAAGGGTTAAGGTTAGGTAGTGGTAAGCTTTGGGGTTAAGGTTTGGTTGTGGTTGCTGAACATTATTGTCATGTTGAAAAAGGAAGTCGATCAGCTGTCTGTCCAATCACATGGTTTCTTAGAAAATATCTCTGGAGGAGATTTTGGTTGCATTTTGGTTTGCCCAGCAGAAACACAATCACTTCCTTCTTTGAACGGAAGGCACTTTGAGCATCAAAAATGCTAACTCTCATGAACACTTAACATTGCTATAATAAACCTAAGCATGCTGTATATTGTACGCATAAATGCATATTCTTTCATTTCCACCTACCTCATGTATATAAGTAACTGGCTAACATATTTATTCAAGCATATTTGCACTCTGCACCATGGCCTTCCTATTTCACCTGTATACAGTGATTAAAGTGGGCCGGAGCTACCCGGATCCCGACACCGGTACTTCCCCTCCTCCCCCAAGTCAACCGGAGCTGAGATCCGGCACTCTGTAGACAGGAGTAATTTCAACCTTTTTGTCACAGTAAAATTTAAAACAAAAAACATGATGCAGCCAATTCACAAGCATTACAAAATAAATCGCAAATAAAGTCGTTCTTCTATTTTTATACTACTTTACTTTTTCTAAAAGTTTGAATGATATCGCGTCCTCACGTGACCCGCACCTGCCTGCTGTCTGGCTTCACCAGACTTGACATCAAAAGAGACTGGCTTCACACTCACGGGTCAGGGTCAGTTCACCACACCAGGCAGACAAGACTCGAGAGAGCGTCAACCTGCTACCTGCACTATTATCTTGGATTGGGGGGCATAAAGAGTGAGTATCTTCAGTGTATTTCCAATAGTATTTCCAATAGTTTTGTCTAGCTCTGCTGTGGTTTTCATTCAAGCAACTAACGTTAGCGAACGTAACATTAGCTAGCTAGCTAACTAACTATTTTCCACCCGGTAACGTTGCTAGCTAGTTGCTGACGTTGCTGGCTAGTTGTTTGAATGCTGCTAGGCAAGCTAACTATCGGTAGTGTAATGAATGAAAGGTCACGTGTTTAACTTGACCTACTCACGGGTGTACGTGCAGTGCGTGTGACGTATACAGGAAGTGAGACGCGCATGTTATGAAGGTTGTATGTCGGATGAACGCTAGTAAAAGCTACACAGTTAAGAACCTACGAAGTCGGCTCGTTCTTGAATTATTCTTATGTCAGTAAGACAAGGCGTCTACGGACATTACATGGTGTCAGAATAGTCTGTGTATCGGAACACGAGCGGTCATGCCGAAGTTTAATCCGCCGAGTGAATTCAAGTTTGACTGCCCCGTTGAATGGCCGGAGTGGAAACAACGGTTTTCGCGCTTCAGGCTCGCGACAAAGCTGGATAAAGACGACGGGGAGATTCAAGTGAGTTCGCTGCTTTATGCAATGGGCAGCGAGGCTGAAAAGATATTCAGCTCGTTTTACTTCGCGGCGGAGGGTGATAAAGTGGACTATGATATCGTACTGAAAAAGTTCGACGGCTACTTTATTCCCCGCCGTAACATCATACATGAGAGGGCGTGCTTCTATCAACGTAGCCAGCAGCCAGGAGAGACAGCGGAGATGTACATCCGGACATTGTATGAGCTGTCTGAACACTGTGAGTTTGGGGACAAGAGGGATGAACATATCAGAGTCGTCTGGTAGTGGGCATAAAAGATAAGGTGCTCTCCCATCAGTTCCAGCTCACAGCGGACCTTACTCTGGTGAAAGTCATTGAACAAGTGCGCCAGGCGGAGGCAATAACAAAGCAGCTCAGCCTCCAAGCTAACCAACCAGAGGCCCAGCTGGCTAAAGTCAATGTTGTCCGATGGCGGGATGGACACCAAAAGAAAAAGGGTGGACAGCGTCATGGTGGCAGCAGACCTGCAACCAACAAAGTAGATGAATGCGGGAGGTGCGGCAAGACGCGGCACACCGATGAGCGGAAGTGTCCTGCAACGAACAGTAAGTGCAACAAGTGTCATAAAAAGGGACATTGGGAGCGTGTATGTCACTCTAAAGCGGTGAGAGAAGTCACTGAAGAGGTTAAACAGCTGTACTTTCTGGGAGAAGTTGGCAAAGAGAGCAGTCAGGAAGATTGGACTGTTAGTTTAACAATAAGTGATGTACCAATAACCTTTAAAATTGACACGGGGGCTGACGCTACTGTTATCAACCAAGGGACATTTAAAAAGCTGAAGCCAAACATAAAACTGGGACCTCCTGACACATGCTTCATAAGCCTAGGGGGAAACATCAGCTGCATAGGACAGTTTCAAGCCACAACCAACTACAAGGAGAGACAATACTCCTTTCCAGTGTATGTGATCAAGGGGAGAGGCAGCTGTCTGCTGAGTCGTCCAGAGGCAGTGGAGATGGGTCTAGTGAAGCGGATGAATGAGGTCAGTGGCGTTTTCGGTTCAAGTGGACTGCTGAAAACAGACCCAGTGAAAATAGCTCTGGTGGAGGGTGCCCAGCCATACGCGGTGCATACAGCCAGACGGATACCGCTGCCACTTGTACCACTGGTTAAGAAAGAACTGCAGCGCATGGAAAATGAGGGCATTATTGAAAAAGTGACTCAGCCCACAGAATGGTGCGCCGCTATGGTGCCGGTGCTGAAACCGAACAAGAAAGAGGTTCGCTGCTGCGCTGACCTCAGGAGGCTGAATCGAGCGGTGAAACGTGAGAAATACGTGCTGCCCACTATGGAGGAAATAATGCCAAGGCTCGCAGGGTCAAAGTTCTTCACAACGTTGGATGCAGCAAGTGGGTTTTACCAGATCCCCTTGCATGAAGACAGCAGGGGGCTCACCACTTTCATCACCCCATTTGGGAGGTATGCTTTCTGCCGCCTTCCATTTGGTATAACGAGTGCTCCAGAGATTTTCCAGAGAAAGATGGCGGAAACTCTGACCGGGCTAGAGGGCACAGAGGTGTACATGGATGACATCCTTATACATGGAGAGACTGAGGAAATCCATGACCGGCGCCTAGCAGAGGCGCTGGGGGTCATTGAAACAGCAGGTCTCAAACTGAACCAAGCGAAATGCAAGTTCAAACAGAAACAAGTCCGCTTCCTTGGTCATATCATCAACGAGGCAGGCATCAGACCTGACCCGGACAAAGTGGCCGGAATAGAGAACTTTCCTCAGCCCCAGAACGTGACGGAACTCAAGAGGTTCCTCGGGATGGTGAACTATTTGGCAAAATACGTCCCAGAGCTGTCCACTGTAGGTCAGCCGCTTTATGGACTGCTTAGAGCAACGACAGAGTGGCTGTGGGGACCTGCACAGAACACAGCATTCCAAGACCTTAAAGCAGCACTCGCCACCGCCCCGGTACTCACCTTTTATGACGTCACTAAGGCTACGGTGGTGTCAGCAGATGCCAGCAGCTACGGGCTGGGAGGCGTTCTGCTCCAGCAGCACGGGGAACACTGGAAGCCCGTGGCCTACTGCTCCCGACGGCTGAGTGACGCAGAGACAAGGTACGCACAGATCGAGAAAGAGTGCTTAGCCAGCGTCTGGGCATGTGAAAGGTTCGAGAAGTACTTGTTTGGGCTTGACAATTTCAGACTTGTCACCGATCATAAACCACTAGTGCCTCTCATGAACAGCAAAGACTTGGATAATGTGCCCATTAGGTGCCAGAGACTGTTAATGAGGCTGATGCGTTTCAATGCAGTGGCTGAATATGCACCAGGCAAGACTTTAGCTGTGGCTGATGCACTCTCCAGAGGCCCAGAGCAGTACTACGGAGATGGTGCTTCTCATGATGATGTTGCAGCACACATCGATGCCATCGTGTGCCAGGTGCCTGACACACATCAAAGGATGCAGGAGATAAAACAGAGCACGGATGGGGATCTGCAGCTCCAGACAGTGTTGGGCTTCATCAGACACGGCTGGCCTGAGTATGTCGATAAAGTGCCGGAGACAGTCAGAGACTTTTATCAGGTGAGAGGGGAGTTATCTGAGGTAGATGGTTTAGTCATCAGAGGCAGTCGTATCGTCATTCCCACAGAGATGAGGGAGGTGATCTTAGACAGAATACACGACGGGCACCAGGGGATAGTTAAGTGCAGAGAGAGAGCTAGCCAGTCAATGTGGTGGCCCAAAATGACAGAGCACATTACAAGAAAGATACAGCAATGTCAATTCTGCAGAGAACACAAGAACACACAGAGAAAAGAGCCTTTAATGTCAAGTGAGCTCCCATCCAGACCATGGCAGAAAGTTGGCATAGACCTGTGTGAGTACAAAAAGCAAAACTACTTGATAGTGTCTGACTATTATTCCAGGTTTTTGGAGATACTAAATCTACCAACAACTACTAGCAGTCAGGTTGTAGCTAGGCTGAAGGCTACATTTGCACGTTTTGGTATCCCTGAAATTGTAGTTAGCTAATGGGCCACAGCTAGTTTCAGAAGAGATGAGGAGGTTCAGTGAGGATTATGATTTCATCCATGTGACTTCAAGCCCACACTACCCCCAGAGTAATGGACAGGCAGAGAGGGCTGTTCAGATAGCCAAAAGCATATTAAGGCAGGAAGACCCTCTCCTCGCCCTTTTGACATACAGAGCTACACCCTCTTCTTCCACTGGAGCCAGTCCAGCGGAATTGCTCATGGGTAGGAGACTCAGAACCACCTTACCCACATTGCAGCATAACCTGAAACTGGCCTGGCCTAAAGAGGAACTGATCAAAACCGCTGACGCCGCAGCCAAATCGAGGCAGGCTTTCTACTACAACCGCAGGAACGGCGTGCGGACACTGCGCCCACTGAACTCGGGTGACGCAGTACTCACCAAACTTGATGGACAGAAAACATGGACAATGCCAGCAGTTGTTCACAGTCAGAGCTCCACTCCCAGATCCTACATAGTGGAGACAGCTCAAGGTGAACATTACAGAAGGAACAGGCGCCACCTGTTGGCCACACCTAAAACACTCACCTTTGTCAGCAGGGATCCTGACCATGTCACTCCAGGGGAGAATGGAAACATGGATGAGTCCCGAGCAGCAGAAATGCCAACTTCCACACCATATGTTACTCGCTCTGGCAGGGTGAGCAAGCCAGCAATCCGGCTGGATTTGTGAGGCGTATGGACTTGTGTACTGTGGGAGATTTTTTATTTCTTTGTGAAAAGGGGGGTGAT
Source organism: Lampris incognitus (assembly GCF_029633865.1). Lineage (NCBI taxonomy): Eukaryota > Metazoa > Chordata > Actinopteri > Lampriformes > Lampridae > Lampris > Lampris incognitus. The sequence continues at coordinate 100,169,165 of NC_079212.1, read as the reverse complement.
ATACAGGTTAAAATTGTTGGCAGTAAATGTTCAGAGAAATGTTTAGAAAATAATCTTAGAGGGGGAGATGTAATGAATGAAAGGTCACGTGTTTAACTTGACCTACTCACGGGTGTACGTGCAGTGCGTGTGACTTATACAGGAAGTGAGACGCGCATTTTATGAAGGTTGTATGTCGGATGAACGCTAGTAAAAGCTACACAGTTAAGAACCTACGAAGTCGGCTCGTTCTTGAATTATTCTTATGTCAGTAAGACATGGCGTCTACGGACATTACAGGTAGTGTCCGGTAACGTTACCGGTAGCTAGCTAGTTATGTTTGTCCAACCTTAGCTCTGGCCATGCAATATTTTCATTCAAATAACTAACTAGCTAGCAAACGTTAGCTACCGATAGCTATTATTAGCTTGTTTCAGCATTCAATTTTTATTGCTGAAAAACTGGTTTGTTTTATATTATGATTGGAATTGGAACATTAAATGTTGTGATGACTATTAGTAAATTCATGAAGTCTGTTCAGTGGCACTTTCAACTAATACAAAAGACTGATTAAAATGCATTTCATTTTTTAAATTGAACATGTAGCCAGTGATTTATTGAGTATGTAGTGTGTGTGTGTGTGCATGTGCTCGTAGGGTTAATTTCCTGATTTGAGACGCAGTATTGGGGCCGACTATCACTCCCGCACTTTTGCCCACCTCTCTAATACAGAGATCCCCCACTTACCAAATCCCACTTTAACCCCTGCCTGTATATAGTTGTTCCTTGTATAAATTCCTGGAGATTGTTGTGTTGTTATTCTATGCAAGTACATTGAGAGCTACTAAACCAGAGTCAAGTAAAGATGATTCTGATTCATCGTTTCCAGAGACTTGGAATATCATCCCATGTGGTTCTTTCCATCGGATGACCAGCCTCCTTTACACCATCCTGTGAAAAAGGCTAAAATGTCGCAAAAATTTAATGTTAAAATAAACAACCCGCTTTTGATTATTCCAGAAAGTTGAATCAGTTCATCTGAACAAAAAAGTTTAGTGGGAGAAACGTTTCATCACTCATCTATACTGCTCAAAAAAATAAAGGGAACACCTAAAAACACAATATAGACCTCGATGAATGAAATATTTCAGCTGAAAATCTTTATTTATTAGACAGAGGAATGTGTTTAGAGCAAAATAACCTAAGAATGATCAATGGAAATCAAAATCATTAGCCCATTAAGGTCTGGATTCAGAATCATACTCAAAATCAAAGTGGAAAATGAGAACATAGGCTGATCCAACTTCTGTGGAAATTCTTCAAGACGATTCAAAATGAGGCTCAGTAGTGTGTGTGGCCTCCACGTGCCTGTATGCACTCCCTACAACGTCTGGGCATGCTCCTGATGAGACGACGGATGGTCTCCTGAGGGATCTCCTCCCAGACCTGGATCAGGGCATCGGTCAACTCCTGGACAGTCTGTGGTGCGACATCGCGTTGGCGGATGGTACGAGACATGATGTCCCAGAGGTGCTCGATTGGATTCAGGTCTGGGGAACGTGCAGGCTAGTCCATAGCATCAATGCCCTCGACATACAGGAACTGCTGACACACTCCGGCCACTTGAGGACGAGCATTGTCATGCATGAGCAGGAACCCAGGGCCCACTGCACCAGCATATGGTCTGACAATGGGTCTGAGGATCTCATCCCGGTACCTAATGGCAGTCATGGTACCTCTGGCTAGCACGTAGAGGTCTGTGCGGTCCTCCAAGGATATGCCTCCCCAGACCATCACTGACCCACCGCCAAACCGGTCATGCTGGAGGATGTTGCAGGCAGCAGAACGTTCTCCACAGCGTCTCCAGACTCTCTCACGTCTGTCACATGTGTTCAGTGTGAACCTGCTCTCATCTGTGAAGAGCACAGGGCGCCAATGGCGAATCTGCCAACCAAGATGTTCTCTGGCAAAGGTCAATCGGGCTGTACGGTGTCGGGCTGTGAGCACAGGCCCCAATTGTGGACGTCGGGCCCTCATACCATCCTCATGCATTCTGTTTCTCACTGTTTGAGCAGAAACCTGCACATTAGTGGCCTGTTGAAGGTCGTTTTGTAGGGCTCCGGCAGTGCTCCTCCTGTTCCTCCTTGCACAAAGGACCAGATAGCGGTCCTGCTGCGGGGTTGTTGTCCTCCTGCGGCCCCCTCCACATCTCCTGGTGTACTGGCCTGTCTCCTGGTACCTCCTCCATGCTCTGGACACTGTGCTGGGAGACACATCAAATCTTCTTGCCACAGCACGCATTGATGTGCCATCCTGGATGAGCTGCACTACCTGAGCAACTTCTGTAGGTTGCAGATACCACCTCATGCCACCTCTAGTGGTGAGGGCACTAGCAAAACGAAAAACTAACCAAAGATCGGCCACCAGGTGGAAATTAGACAATTTACCAACAGGTGAAATTGATTCACAAATCAGTGTTGCTTCCTAACTGGACAGGTTGATATCTCAAAAGTGTGATTGACTTGGAGCTACATTGCATTGCTTATGTGTTCCCTTTATTTTTTTGAGCAGTGTATGTGACTTGGTCAATCTCAGTTGACTGCAGGTATCCCATACCTTATAAACAATACAATGGCTTAACGATCAAAACCGGTGATCGGTTTCATATGCTGTGTACACGGGTATTTTTTTAAACGAGGTTTTTCCTCTTTCGTTCTCAAAATAAATAAATAAAATCTGCCCACAAAAGCACTGTAAAAAACAAAAAAACAAAAAAAACCTCCATCCAAATGAAAATGCAAAAACACATCGTACTCAACACAATGAATGCGCTGTCAAGAACATACCAAACCAACAGGCGGCAATATAACACTAATAAAGTCATGTTGGCCAATCAGAAGCCTGAAAACAAGTCAAAAGCTCCATTTTCCCTGTTTACACATCCATCCATTATCCAAACCGGTTATCCTGCCCTCACGGTCACGGGGATGCTGGAGCAAATCCCAGCAGTCATTGGGCGGCAGGCAAGGGGACACCCTGGACAGGCCAATCTTCACCCTGGAAGGAGTTTTCTTAAAGGTCAGTTTTCAGTGACCTAAAACCAAAGGCCAAAACGCATAGAAATTTTTTTTTTAAAAAACACTCGCGCACATGTGGACCAGGGGTGGCTGGCCAGTACAGGGCGCTGGGGCGTCGCCCCCTTCAAATAACAAGAGATGAAAATCTACTTAAACATCCATCCATTATCCAAACCGCTTATCCTGCTGTCAGGGTCGCAGGGATGCTGGAGCCTATCCCAGCAGTCATGGGGTGGCAGGCACGGAGACACCCTGGACAGGCCGCCAGGCCATATAATTTAGTTGTATAATGCAAATAATTATGAAATAAAATTGTTTTTTTAGTCTGGGAGCGCCTGTCAGCAGCCGTCAAATATTGGTTCCAAATGGTATTTGGCTGATTTCTGTCCGAATACATATACTTCCTAGGAGAGGGACACCGGCCAAACGATACCTTATATAAGCCCTCGAACTTTTGGCGAGCAGGTGACCTGAGGCTGCTGTCTAATTGGTTTCTTCAGATTTTCCATGGGGTGCCCCAGACACTCCCATTTTTATTGGCAGCGAATTGGTATTGTTTTAATGTGACTGGACAGTTCTCGTGGATGTCAATCATGTTCACACCCACCACGACGCCTGTTCTCGACTGTCAATCATCCACCGTCTCCGAACCCTGACAAAATCTATAGGCTACATTGTCCTACTTAATAACTCTGTGACTGTGTGGACATTAAAGCAGCTGTCAGGTGTGCTGCGCCAAGGTAAATTGCGCCCCCCCCCCAAAAAAAAATTAGCACCAGCCGCCACTGATGTGGGCTAGGCATCAGTCGATATTCCAAAATTCAAACTGGTCCTCCAATGTAAAGGACCACATGGGTCGATTTTCTGAAAATAATTCATAAAAGCGTTTTCCACTGACACCCGAGCGCCCAGAGAGGTCTAAGTAAGGGATAGTCATTCCACAGACATTTTGTCAGATATCACAGTGAGACGAAGATAGCCGGACAATTTCCTCATTCAAGACAATGTAGGCACTTTGTAGCCACAGCCAAAACTTAAACACTACCAGATATTAACTCTAAACTTAATCACTACCAGGGGTGTACTGGCCATCGGGCATACCAGACAAATCCCGGTGGGCCGGTGGACAATCAAATAATCACTGGCCTATCATTCAGGGTGCGCATGAGAGCGTGCTGCGTGCGTGTCCCGGGAATGGACTCGCTTGCCAATCACAACCAAGTCAGTTAATGCGCGTTAACAGTGCAAAAGTAGCACGCAGCAGTGAGATGGCCACCGAAAGCCATGGACAAGAAAAGGTCAAAAAGTAAAGGAGGAGCAGGAAAAAATTGGAGATAATGGGATGCAGTTATTAGAGACACAGGCTTCCAAATGTAAACAAGCACGAACCCTTCCAGACAGGTGGAGCAAGGCAGTGTTCAGTGAGAAAGGTGGGGGACCAGCAAATAGCCATTATGTTCCAGGGATTAGTCAGATCCCAAAAGTGCCATGAGTAAAACTAGGCTAACTATATAGCTAGCCAGCTTTGTCATGTCCTCACTTCTGTCACGTTATTTGTTGTCCTCTGTGTGTCCATACATCATTTGCGAGCTAGCTATGTCATGTCCTCATCTCTGTAACGTTATTCGTTGTCCTCCGTGTGTCCATACATCGATTGTGAACGCGTCCTACTGAATTTCTCTCTCAGGTCTTTGAGACGCATCGCTCACCGTGGCAGTTGCGCGCGCACCGTAGGGGAGGCATACTGTTTGAGTATCAGCGTCCTCTAGTGGCCAGCACGGTCATTATGGCCGTTTTGGATTTTCAAAGTTTAATAACTTTATGGGGAAAAAAAAGATACGGACCTGCCGCTCGCTGAATTCTCCTAAAATTGCATATATTTGCATTAAAACGAGTTTTAAATCAATCGCACAAAAAAGTTACGATCCCGTTGGATCTAGCATCAACCAACGACCGGTTAACGACCACGGACGGCCAACATGACCGTCTCGTAATTTGTGCGTGTTCGTGCGCGTCATGTCACTATTTATGACTTGTTTTGATCGCGTCATTTCCTCCCTGAAGTTCACTGCTCTGTCCTAAAAACAAACAACAAAAAAACTAGCGTTCTCCAGCGCAGAGTAATAGTCTAAATTTGATTTTTGATTATTGCCAATATGTCTGGTTACAGACGCACCATGACTACCACCAACGCGTTGCAGTATTTACAGGCGGTCGAAAACGGCCATTATAAATTGTTTGAAAAATAGTATTAAAAGTTGTTAAAATTTTAATGTCAGTTTCTGTTATGAAACTAACTGACACCAAAAGAGTAACGCATTAATATCTCAGTGGGGCATTTATTTTGACCGAATATACAGTGTAGCAAATCCGGGGGCAGCCCGGGAACTGCCACAGCCGGGACGCGAACCCGTGTCTGCCGCATCACGGGCGACTACGTTAACCAGTCGACTTAAGGGTCCTACCCGTTACCCGAGGGATAACGAGTCTACTTATCTGTGGTCGTTACACCAGCGTTTGAAAATCGCGGCGGCCATAATGTAGTTTTTAAGTTCCGGTCGTGGTTTGGGGCTGTATTAATATTTTGCATTTCTTTTTTTTCTTTTACATTTCACGTTTTATATGCGTTGTTACCTTTGTTAGATTAGCAATATATATTTCCCATTTTGTTTTTCCAGTAATATTTTCACTTTTTCAATTTTGCTATTCAAGTTCGACCATGTCTCTCTGACGTTTAAATTGTTTAAAAATAGAATTGTATTTGTTAGTTTCAGACATACTAACACATGTAATGCATTAATAGCTCAACTGGGTATGTATCTTGACAGAATATGGAATTTAAAAACCGGCGGTCATTTTGACCGCCCATGGTCGTTTTAGGTAGGAGTGAAATCCTGGTCATTCTAGTAGAGCATACTGAAGCTGTAAAATAGCCGTTAAATTATAAGCTAAGCTACACGTTCAGCTAAAACTGCTGTAACTTGTGGTTACAAAATGACCCCACTGATAGGCTACTTGTATTCAAGCCATGCTGATGGCGTGTTACAATATAAATACGTATGTGCCTACTGAAACATGTCCTGGAATAGACATAGGTTACTCTCCATTGTAAAAGCCTTTCAAAATGTTCATAATCACCTGTCAACAATAAAAGACTATATCATTACCAGTAAGGACTAAATCTAGTGGGCTATGTCCTGTAATTACCCTCCCACCCCCGGGCCGGTCCAGTGGATAAATACAGGGCTGAATTTCCTTCCCAGTACACCTCTGATCGCTACCTTAACTTTATCACTGTAACTGTACTTGCCATCATTACTAATCTACTCACCTGCCATGACAGGTAACAAGAGGGGCAAAAAAATGCCCTCTACACAACCTAGCTGATGAACACTTTTTTTTTTGCGGCCGTAATTACAGGTTTATGTAATTATTTTGTTTGTTCTTACTATTCTAAATATTTGGTCTATTTGGTTATATCAGAGGTTGATCAGATCAAGGTTGTAATCATCAACGAAAGCTGAAACTAAAACGAGCAAAATCAATTCTGGGCACATTTCTTGCAAAGAGAAGCACACCTTTCACAATGGAGACTGCCACAAGCCCCCGAGCCTTTTGAGTCTGGTGTCATGAAAAGTTATTCACATGTAAACATGTTGACACTTCCTGTTTTCGCATGGGCACAGAATATCACAAGTATTGCTGCTTCAAAGGAGGAGTGGTGCAGGCCAGGACAGGTTTTTCCTAAAGAACAAAAATAAAGCTAAAATAAAAACTGAAACTAAAACCAACAATACTAAAACTAAACAGAAATGGGTGTCCAAACACTTAAACCGAAACAAAAAATGGGCAGCAACTCATAAGACTAAACCGAAACCAAACCAAAATGCGAAGGAAAGCTAAATGAATATTGATTTGAATCGAAATCAGCCTGGATCAGGTATTCAAACTGAGACTAAAAGCAGAGGTGACTGCTGGAATAGGCTCCAGCATCCCCGCGACCCTGACAGCAGGATAAGCGATTTGGATAATGGATGGATGGTTCAGCACAGTACTCACGTGACCCCAGTGCACTCTGGCCAGTGACAACTGGTGATGACTGAATCCAAATGCAACATATCTGTGTGTAAGATTTAGTCTTATTCACTGTCATAGTTTCAATCCTGTTTTCTCATTTCAACCTGCGACCCAACTTTCTCTTCCCACTTCCTTTCACCTCTTCTCTCATGCTCTTCATGCTACTCCCCCTTTCTTACTGACAGCCCCTCTCCCTCTTTTTCCTCAATGACATAATGGGGCCATCATGCAGAGGCAGAGTCCCCCCCCCCACCCACTGTCTCCCACCTCAGTATCTCTTTCCTTACCTCTGTCTCTGTGTCTCCACCCCTCTGTTTGTCTTTCTCTCTGTATGGTTATTGTTGTCTTTGGCAGCTGACTACGGAGGGTGAGAAGGGCCAGACAGTTTCTGAAAGGGCTTCTTGAAAACGCCAGCCCCGGCCCTTATCTGCTTCATACCACCCAAGCAACACGGCGCTCATCGATTCCTCTCTTTCCCTCTTTCAGCTGACACGCTACACTACCTGTCATCGCTTCCTACCATTTTCCTTCTCTTACTCTCTCTGTCATTCTACTCTCACAATCCCTCTCAGCTTACTCTTTTTGTCATGCCGTCTCTTGTGGATCATGTCATCCCTCGCTTCTGCCTTCTCTCTTCTGCTATTCCCATCATTATCTCATAATCCCTTTCTCTGCCAGTTAGGCACTGCTTCTTTTTCTCTTGTCCTCTTCCTTGTGTTTCCTAAGCTGTATCTCTCTCTCTTTCTCTCTCTCTCTCTCTACCACTCTGTGCCACCTCTCCCCCACCTTGTTGTCTGACTTGTTCTCTTAAGTTGTCACTGATGTTTGCCTTTCTCTCTCCTTGTAAACCGCTTGACAACCTCTCTACTCCCTTTTTTCTCCGTTTTTCACTGGGTTTCTCCTTATTACACCTTTTCTTCTATATCACTTGTTATTCAAACAACGTATGAACTGTAACTCAATTACTGCAAGAGTTCACACTGCAGCCACGTCCTATTGCCGTAATGAGAAAAGGGAAAACACCATTCACACTCCATGCCTGTTTACCTGATGGGTTATATGGCCCACAGCAAGGATAATTACAACTTGTTTTTTTTTTTTACCACTTGACAGCTTCCTCTCTGCACCCGAGCTGCACAAGTGATCGCTCTGTCAAAAAAATACTGATACAGTGAGCTTATCCGTTTTGTTTTGCTCTTCCCTGAGGTCCAGTCAAATTTATTAGCAAACCATTTTAAACTGCAGTCAAACCTATCAATCACCACCCCCCCAAACACTCTTCATCCAACTTCCTTCTATCTCAGATACCCTTTGACGCCAGCACACACCAGCGTGGCAGCAGAGCAGCAAGTCAAATGACTTGAGTCGTGCTGCCGATAGCACACAGCACAAACACCAGCTGACACCCGTCACACGTGAAGGCCGCTGTATCGAGGGCAGCCCTGCAAAACAAAACAACAAAAATTCCCATTGAAAACAGGAGCGTGTAGGAGTGTTGACACCTGGGAATAGAACTGTGTCCTGAATATTCACCATCATCATCATGTAGACGTGCATCCACCAGAGGCCAGACGCTGCTGTTGTGGGGTTTTTATATTGAAATGCATAGGAGCGCTGCTCTTGATGAGTGTCAGTGGGGCGCGGGCGCATGTTAGCCTTTACTCTCTTCGCCCCGCATTCTCCCTCTTCTTCACTGTTCTCACCTCTTATCTCTCACATTATTGTCACTCTGTCTCTCCATATTTCCTCATATGCCTTCATGTGTCTGTCTGGCTCACCTGCCTCTTACCTCTGCCTCCCCGTCTCTCCCTCTCTTTCCCATCCTCTCCCTCCTTCTCTCTCCCCCTGGCTGCTTATCCGAAGCAAGACTTTGATGAAAGTCCAAGCTCATGTTTCTGTAGAATGCTCTTTTCTTGTTTTCTTGAGGGGAACAGACTGACACAGATACTGACACAGATACTGATACAGAAAAACATACCTTAGCCTGAACCGAAGGTACAGCGCTGTAAATTATCACTAGGGGCCCTCGAAGTGCAGTAAGTGTAAAATGAAATTTATCAACTCCAACTGATATATGGCTGTATTTTCGTATTCTATGAGCAACAGCTTTGCTCGGGGACCAACTCAAGTTCTTCTTGCCATTGCCTTGCTCAGGGGCACAGACAGCAGTATTAACCCTAACATGCGTGTCTTTTTGATGGTGGGAGGAAACCGGAGCACCCGGAGGAAACCCTAGCAGACATGGGGAGAACAAGCAAACTCCACACAGAAAGGACCTGGGACAGCCTGGCAGTCGTGCATAAAGTATGCTTTCAGCCATGTAGCCATGTGCCAGCCCTGTCTCGTCCATTCATTTTAGACTTGCTGTTTACACTTACAAGGTCACTTGTAAATGAAGAAAAGATGGCAGAATTATGGTCTTCCAGAAACAACCCAGGTGTCAGGGAAACCCAAACAGGTTCTCACTAGACTCCACTGACATAGAACACACACACAGCTACACATATGTGGAGCTAATAATTACCTCTACAGGACATTTCAATCTCACCATTAATGATCTCAGAGACAAGGGAAGAAGGGCTTTCTATAATATAAAAAAGTCTTCAAACATAGACATAGTACCTGTTAGAATATGGCTCAAAATATTCAAATCCATAATTGAACCAATGTTATTATATGGTAGTGAAGTGTGGGGTCCTCTTGTAAATCAAGACTTTGAAAAATGGGACAAACACCCAATCAAAACCCTGCACACTGAGATTTGCAAGAGCATTCTCAGAGTACACAGGAACACGCCCAACAATGGATGCTGAGCAGAACTGGGCCAATTTCCCCTGTTGACAACAATGAAAAAAAGAGCAATCAAATTCTACCAACACCTAAAAGCAAGTGACCCCAACTCCTACCATCACAAAGCTCTCAATTACCGAGAGGAGAAAAAAGAGAGGTGTCCTCTCAGCCAGCTGGTCCTGAGGCTCGGCTCAGCCAACAGCACAAGGCATCAGGACAACCCTCACACAATCTGGCCCAACCAAATTATAGCTAAAGAAAAAGAAAATTACATTAACCATTGGACATATATATCACAAAAACTCAAAGCAAACTTCACTGTTATTTGGCTCTAAAGAGACGGTACATGATGGCAGACTGTCTGACCAGCATGGCCGATAAGAAACTGAGAAAGGCATTGACTATGTATGTGACTATGTACTCGGTGATCACAGCTTGGCCATAGAGACTGGCCGACACAGGCAGACCTGCTGCCCAGAGAAGACAGGCTGTGTCAGCTGTCCAGAGAGACAGGCGGAGACAGAGCAACACTTCCTACTACAATGTAGCACATATGAAGACTTAAGAACAAAGTTCTTCACAAAAGTTAAATGTAAATTCCAAGACTAGGACACACTCTCTGACCAGACTAAAATGCAACATGTACTTGGGGAAAATAGTGTCAGCGGCATAGATGCAGCAAGATATGTCAGGTCATGTCACAGCCTGAGAGACAAGCAGCACAACACATGACAGCTGTAGTCTCCTCACAACCCATGCTCTACCATTGATTTACTTCTCTTTCTTTATTGTTATTGTTGTTTTGTCCCCCTCCTTTTCTCCCCAATTGTACCCAGCCAATTACCCCACTCTTCTGAGCCGTCCCGGTCTCTGCTCAACCCCCTCTGCCGATCCGGGGAGGGCGGCAGACTACCACATGTCTCCTCCGATACATGTGGAGTCACCAGCCGCTTCTTTTCACCTGACAGTGAGGAGTTTCGCCAGGGGGATGTAGCACGTGGGAGGATCACGCTATTCCCCCCAGTTCCCCCTCCCCCCTGAACAGGTGCCCCGACTGACCAAAGGAGGCGCCAGTGTAGCCACCAGGACACACGCCCACATCCGACTTCCCACCTGCAGAGATGGCCGATTGTGTCTGTAGGGACGCCCGAGCAAGCCGGAGGTAACACGGGGATAGTTTGTTGGACTACTGGCTACTCAGCTGTTTATCATGCAAACACATGTATAGTAGGGTCCTGTGATGGTAGCATCTACTACTACTACTACTACTACTACTACTTTTGGTTGCTCCCATTAGGGGTCGCCACAGCGGATCATCCGTTTCCATTTCGTCCTGTCTTCTGCATCTTCCTCTGTCACACCAGCCACCTGCATGTCCTCCCTCGTCACATCCATAAACCTCCTCTTTGGCCTTCCTCTTTTCCTCTTCCCCGGCAGCTCCATATTCAGCATCCTTCTCCCAATATACCCAGCATCTCTCCTCCACACATGTCCAAGCCATCTCAGTCTTGCCTCTCTTGCTTTGTCTCCAAACCGTCCAACCTGAGCTGTCCCTCTAATATACTCATTCCTAATCCTGTCCTTCTTCGTCACTCCCAATGAAAATCTTAGCATCTTCAATGCTGCCACCTCCAGCTCCGCCTCCTGTCTTTTCGTCAGTGCTACTGTCTCCACTGTGACAGTATCATGCACAATTTATTTTTTTAACCTGCTGTTGGCAGGTTTGGCATACAGCACAGGGAATGTGTATGCCGACATGTCCTAGACAGAGTTAATCTGCAAGTGGGGTTCAGGTTCTCCACCCGCAAAGGGAATCTTTATTAATTATCAAGAACCACTTATAATAACTCCATCCTTCGGATGATCTGTGGGATGACATGTGCCCAGGGTTTTGGTTACACATTAATAGACGCCACCGGTCCCCCTCTTCTGCATATTTCATCAGCTAAACAGCCAATCAGCATCTCTTCTCCCAGAGGGGGACAATCACCACAAGTAAGACAAGCAGACGCAGAAATGAAAAATGACGTGTGTCTGATAAGCATCTGTGTATCATTCATTCTTTTTATATCCGATTTAGAATCCAAAACCAGAAAACCAATAACGGGCTGTTATTTCATTGTTTTGATTTTGTTCTGAGGTCAACATTGAACACGGGAAAATGGGATATGTGTTGTCTTCGATTTTGTAATTTAACATTTCTGATTTGTTGTGCCCAGGGAGTTATTGACTTTTTTTCCGCGCACCCGGACAGACATGAGTAGCCGCCCCAAGTCATTCAGTCATCCCACTCTGTCTGGTCGAGTGTGAAACCATGGTCAAGCCAGCCGCCGGCTGAATTTCATCGCAAAAGTACTCGATGGCTCACTTTACCGCAGTTTTTAAGTCCTTCAAGTACAGTAGCTACCAGGTGGCGTGGAATGACTGACTCTCAACTGCCAGCCGTGCCTCCACCCAATGGCTCACCTGTACCGCAAACCCTAACCCCATCATTTGGTGTACATGTTGCATATGCATTGTAGAACTGGGGGAGAAGGGTGAGGCACAGCAAAACCAATGCAGGAGTACAGCTCCTCCCCCTGCCCCCCGACCTGCGGCTCATCCCCGGTACTGGAAGGAAACCCATCCAAGCGAGTAGCATGCACAATTAAACGTCTCAAAAACATAAATACCCCCCCCACACACACACACACACACACAGACACACACCATGTCACCCTATACTTGTGGGGACCGCTGACTGACTACATTCATTCCCTAGACCTTAACCCTGACCTTAACCATCATAACTACATGCCTAACCTTAACCCTAAACCCAAGTCCTAACCCTAAATAGACCATTTTCCTCACGGGGACCCATAAAATGTCCCCACATGATAGGTAGATTCAGTTTTTCTATTCTAATGCCCCCCCCACACACACACACACCCAGGAGTGAAGAGAGAGAATTGTGACTCGTGGCATCATATCACCTCCTGCCATTGACTTTTTATCGATCTGTGCAATGTCATAGTTCGGTGCAGTGTTCAGTGTGCGTGCACAGTTAGAGACACATCTGTGTTCCTGCTCAAAATAACTGAATCACAAGTCAACTGGGTGTCATGACTCAAGCTATGATGATAACGGGGTAAAAGCACAGCTCGATATGAAGGCATGGTAGTGGAAGATATGTCGGCAAGAGCTATTAAATCTATTATGCACCTCAAGGCCTTGATGCTTGGTGCACTAAAACCACTTGTTCACTTTAAAAAGGGAATAACAATCCCATCAAAAACACAGATTGTGTGTGTGTGCGATGCTATTAAACACCAACTGGCCTGCCACTATGTTAGGTCCTGAAGCATTTCATGTGAAAGCAGAGAAACATGTTGATAAAGTGTTCTCATCTTTCATCCTCTCAACTCTTCCCTTCTTACTGTCTCACCCCTCTTAATGAGTTCTCTCTCTCTCTCCCCCCTCTCTCTCTGTCGCTGTCTCCCTCCCCCTCTCTCTCCCTCTTTCTCTCTCCCTCTTTCTCTCCCCCCTCTCTCTCTGTCGCTCCCCCCTCCCTCTATCTACCCCCCCTTCTCTCTCTCCCGTCTCCTACCTTGCCTCCACTGCTCTCCTCAGTCGGTATAAACATCGCTTCTAATAAAGTACTAATTAATCTCTGGTGACACAATCAAAGAAAAAAACATCTGCATTGCTGAGAGGAGGGACTGAAGGAAGGAGAGGCGAGTGAACGAGAGAGAGAGAGAGAGAGAGAGAGAGAGAGAGAGAGAGAGAGAGAGAGAGAGAGAGAGAGAGAGAGAGAAAGAGAGGGAGAGAGGGGGAGAGAAGGAAAAGGGCAAAATATTTTGGCAGAAGGACGGGGGAAACAGAGACAGAGGGGTAGAGAAAACAGGAGAGGTGGCAAAGAAAAAAAAAGATGACACAGGCAATTGTTAATAAATGCTCGGTCTCTCGACGCTCCTGTCAACCGCCGCTCAGCGGAAATCAAAGCATCGAGCCGCATCTAGTATTAATGCTCTGGTGAGAAGTTCTGTCATCTCCGCCGCAAAACTATGCCAACCAAGAAAACGTCAGGATTAAAAGAGAAAAAAAAAAGAGATGTGGAGAGTATATGTCTTGATTTCTGCTAGCGAGCGACATTTTCAACGTTTGCTACACTGACCTTGGACTAACCCCCTTTCTTATATTAATCTGACTGGATAAACGGCATGATGGCACAGAGACACCCCATCACACATTGACCCGAGAACATCACTCGCGCGCTGAAATCGGGAGAATGGTGTAAAAACGGGAGGGATGGGAGTAGCGGAGGGGGACGGAGAGATAGGTATGGGGAAGAAAAATGGAGCCGAGGGTGAGCAGGAAATGGGGAGCAGAGTCAAATGGAGAAGGGATCGAGGCTAGAGGAAGGTTATACACGGCACTAACGCTCAAATTGTGCATGTAAGTCATCTGAGAACAGCTCGATTTAAGCCCAGAAGGCCCGGCAAAGATCCACCCATTTCTCCTGCTCAATTATTAAAACTGAAAAGTTTGCTCTCATCCAACCTCTCAGCCTGACGTTTCACATATATCTACGACCTCCACCGTGACTCCACTTTTATTATTGCTATGTTGAGATTCACTGCTGTGTTGGTCACTGCATCCCCCATTCATGGATTCATCAAGCATTGGTGCTACGCCGGTCCTCTTTTACAGTACCAGAATCTGCCCTTGGTATGTTTATGCTGCATCTATACTGCATTCTTGTCTTAACGCCATGCAACAGAACCACATTGGCAGTTTGCATCTCTTATTTCTTAGGTAACTGGCTGCAAGTCCTTTTCTTGTAGCGTCTGATGACAGCGACCCATGTTATTTCTATCACGTCCCCTTAGGCACGGTGAAAAGGAGGGAAGTGTGCGGAAAAGGGTGATGGAAAACAAAGTGACAGAGCAAGATAAAAGCATGCATGTCTGCACGTCCTGTGATAGGCTGGCACAGCGGGTGTGGAGGATGAACTAAACACCCCGTTGTACAGTATATCGTGCCGCGCTCTGCAACCGCATAACACACCGTACGACACTGCATGCAGTTCGATTGGAGATAAAGTGAAAAACAGTAAACAGCTCCGTTAAGTGGCGCTCCCAGTGGACCCGCCCACCTGCAGAAGAGACCATTTTCAAAGCCACTGCCAGTTACGCAGCGCACACCAGGGAAAAACTAACGGGTTTGATCTCACTTTCTAGGCAGACCTGGAGTTATACGAGTTATTAAACTTCAGAGGGACTTGGTGGATGTGGTAATCCCAGGCTACAGCACTACAAAGTGCAGTGCACCGTGATCTGGAAAATACAACAGTGCTAGTGTTTTGCTCACCAAGTGTAAGGACTTAAAGCATAGGGTGTGTGTGTGTGTCCTTCATTTTTCTGAGTCTCTCCTTCACTTTTACTGGATGCAGACCCCACTAAAGCATCCTCAGGTCTCAAACAGATGAAAGTTTCACTATTCACTCATGAATTTCTCTCTGTTCACTCTTCATCTGTATATCCTAGTGAAGTTAATAGTAAGACACGGGCATATGACAGATACATATAAAGTGGCAGCTTGATGTGTTTACATTCACTCCTAAGTTTGTTGTGTGTGGTGGAAATTAAATTACAGTAGAAAATCCACATCTTATTGCAGACTTGGAGAACTATCACTGTATTATAAAAAAATTTTTTTTGGAGTAACGATGCAGTTTTTAATGAATTGTTGAGTAAGTAATAAGTTGAGAGACATAAGAATTTAGTTTAAAAAAGTAATCACTTTGGTGTGACTTTAAAACATTTTGAATTTAATCTTACAGTGCAAGTAAAGGTAAACCTACATGAAGGGGCTGTGCAGTTGTTAGCCCCTCCAGGCTTTGGTTGTGTGTGTGTGTGTGTGTGTGTGTGTGTGTGTGTGTGTGTGTGTGTGTGTGTGTGTGTGTGTGTGTGTGTGTGTGTGTGTGTGTGTGTATCTGTCCGCAGCTAATCCCACATACTACTGGACCTGTCAGCCTTATAATTTTTGCACAGCGTTCTGAGAGACCAGCCATGGCTGCGGTGATTTAAAACCTTAGAAAACCCTGTTTGATACCACAGTTGAGTGCTAATGCTTCAGCTGGTTTGTCGCCAAGTCCGAGCACCGGGGAAGCGGAGCTACGCCTGGCGGTGCTCTGCGCTCTACTGAGTGCACTCTTCTAGTTACCACTGCAAATGTTTGAATCAATATTTTGACTCACATCTTGAGCTTGTGTGGGGAAGTATATGAGTCCCATTCTGGCCCCAAACTAGCAAGGTCAGAACCGCACTGCAGCCCAACACAGTGCAGTCATCCTGTCCAGTCCAGCTACATCTAACATGGCAGAATACTGCTCAGCCTTACAGTTTATGTGTAAATATGCTAACTCATGTCCATCAGCTGTGCTGTTATCATACTGTCTTTCAACTGATCAACTTTGTTTGTATGGCACATTTCACACATTGTGTTTTATGAAAGTGCACAAATTAAGAATCAG
Organism: Lampris incognitus; assembly: GCF_029633865.1. Classification (NCBI taxonomy): domain Eukaryota; kingdom Metazoa; phylum Chordata; class Actinopteri; order Lampriformes; family Lampridae; genus Lampris; species Lampris incognitus. Next base: position 100,152,728 of record NC_079212.1, on the reverse strand, counting down.
TTGATGATAAAAGATGAAAACACACAGGCCTAAAGTAAAATGGACATATACATACAGATAGGGAACCTGATCAGCAGATAAACTGCATAAATGACTTACCCTCCATGCCTGAATTCTGTCAAAATACTCTGCACTTTATATGCTGTATGTTTTAGCGACTTTATAATGCGTCCCGTTGACGAGAGAGAGCGAGAGCGACAGAGAGAGCGACAGAGAGAGAGAGAGAGAGAGAGAGAGAGCGAGAGAGAGAGAGTTATTGTTGTAATAAAAGTGGTGTGTGAAGAAGTGCCAACAGGTGGCGTCTTGTCCCCGTTTGCTTCTTCCGCTGCGCCGCTGCGTCGTCACGCCAGCCAAGCAGAGCGCGCCACACTTCAAAGCAACAGTTCCCCACGTTCATGAATAAATTACCGCCGCGACACGGCACGCGGACGGAAGAGAGAAAACACGCGCGCGCGGGCAAAACCTGCCTCTGTATCATTAGCGCGCTCAGAAAATACACACTCATAAGCGCGACACGGAGACCGGACGCACTATTTGGCGCTTTTTAAATAACCAAGCGCAGCGTCGAACGGGTTCAAAGTCCATGAGGGCTCATGGTATGAAAGACCGCTTTTCAAGCTCTAACATACGTTCTGTTTTTTTCTTTAAATATTCACCTTAACATTCATGATGACATGCATCAGCATCCCACAAAACACAGCTCAACAAAGTGGAAGAGAGGCTGAAGTGGAAGATTTTGCTTACATTGATATAACAAGAAATACACGCGACATACAGATAGATAGATAGATAGATAGATAGATAGATAGATAGATAGATAGATAGATAGATAGATAGATAGATAGACAGACAGATCGATAGATAGATAAACCACTCATTAAAGATCGATTGATCACACTACTTCATTTACCTATTTTTCCTTTGCATTCATGTTAAACTTGAGGTGAAAAAAAAGTGACACTAAATCAATTCAGTCTCTACAAGTTGAGGAGGCTGACGAACAAGAATTGTGAAATGATCAAAGAAAGGCCGTGTTTTTACCCTTTTGCAGTCTTCTCTTCAAAAAAGCCTGAAGGAAAAGCATGTTCCCCTCTCCGGTTCCAGCTTGCCAGTATCTCTCCTCATGAAAGAGCGGAGACAATAAAAAAACAAACGTGTCGAAAGAAGGTGGGAAAGATGAGGGTAGCCTATAACTCTGCACGTCTCTCTCTCTATCTCTCTCTCTCTCTCTCTCTCTCTCTCTCTCTCTCTCTCTCTCTCTCTCTCTCTCTCTCTCTCTCTCTCTCTCTCTCTCTCTCTCTCTCTCTGTCTCTCTCCGTGGACTTTCCAACCAGGCTGTCGTTCAAAGCTAACCGCTCGTGACACCGCTGGAGCCAGCTGTGTGCTGGGTCGATTTAACGATATTGAGAGAAAAGGTGTTTCTAATCGATAGGAATCTGGTCTATTGTAGCTCCAGTGCCGCTTTTGGCTAATGTCTGGTTAGAGCGATGTTCACGTTCATATTTTTACATGTTCTCCTCCTCTTGTCTTTATGCATTAATTTAATTACACAATTCTCTCTCTCTCTCTCTCTCTCTCTCTCTCTCTCTCTCTCTCTCTCTCTCTCTTCTCTCTCTCTCTCTCTCTCTCTCTCTCTCTCTCTCTCTCTCTCTCTCTCTCTCTCTCGCCCTCTCTCTCTCTCTAGCTCCTCTGCCTCCCGCTCTTTCCTGATTATGCAAAATTTTTTAGCTCAAAGCCTTCGGGACTTTTGATGCCCTACTTTTTTTCTTCTTCACTGAATGTGTGTGTGTGCTGAGTTTGTGTGTGTGCTGACTTTGTGTGTGTGTGTGTGTGTGTGTGTGTGCGTGCGTGCGTGTGTGTGTGCGTATGTGTGTGTGTGTCCGACACAAGTGGCCGAGAGATAAAAGCTTTGATTCTGAAACCCACCAGCTTGTGACTTTTTTCCCCCACCGCTCATCCGTGATTGGCCCGTCATAATGTACAGTAGCCCGCCTAACGCTGCCTGAGGAAAAAGGCGATCCAGAAAAAATGACCCCCGCTCACCTCCATCGTTAACCCAGCATTTCAGGTTCACTAAAAAGACCATTTCTAATAACAAACACATGTTGGAAACGGGGAGCGAGAGAGAGAGAGAGAGAGAGAGAGAGAGAGAGGAGAGAGGAGAGAGAGAGAGAGAGAGAGAGAAGAGAGAGAGAGAGAGAGAGAGAGAGAGAGAGAGAGAGAGAGAGAGAGAGAGAGAGAGAGAGAGAGAGAGAGAGAGAGAGCATACGTAACAAAGCTGAATGGTACCAGTGTAGATCGGTGGGCTCTTCAGGGCATCGCTGTTTCAGCACCATGGACAGAGTCAGAAACGGATAGGAGGCTGTTTCAAGGCCGTAAACCTGCCAAAATGTGATGACTGGGATCAGAAGCAGGATCAGGTAACTCACCAAAAATCATGGGACAAAGGGCTTTGCCTTGCTATGGGTTTACTAGTTGACTCTCGTATAGTGATATAAGCAGATCGTCATAGTGACACTGAATGAGGGACCGTCTCCTGTTTGACCCCAAGCTTTGACTGCAAAATAAAAAATAAGAAAATCAATTGTCTGAGATTTTTTTTTTTGCTGGTTATAAAGGTTCTGTGATGGTCTGGCGGCCTGTCCAGGGTGTCTCCCCGCCTGCCGCCCAATAACTGCTGGGATAGGCTCCAGCATCCCCATGACCCTGAGAGCAGGATAAGTGGAGATGCATGGATGGATGGATAAAGGTTTCAAATTTGACTTACTGACACATACCAGGGCTATAGTCACTCTACTAATAGGGGTGGGTCCCCCCGGGTGGACCCCCCCCCCCCAAAAAATGGACCTCCAAGCACAGGATAGGCTACCTTATGCAAGCCAACCTTCGACCTACTATGGCTATGGAAACACTATACTCCACAAACAAAAACAATGTTTCCTACGACTAAGTATTTGAATTAGCTTAATTTTTCTGTCCTCTTTACATCACAATTGGCAAAATGGATGAGACTGCCCTTTTCACCATGTGTCCAGCATCTTAAGTCTTTATTTGAACTAAGTAGCTGTGTGTTTCAGCGTGAACCATGTGCCTTCAATCTGCTTTCCCTGGATAAATAAAGATTTTAAAACACATGGGTACCATGGGTTTTATTTTACTTTCTAGCTTACACATGAAGGCTTTGCAGATCTAAGTTATAGAGGCTGTCAAATGGAGGAGTGCCTGGCACCTTTCACACATCTTGAGAAAAAATACATAAAATAAAAAAACCAAACTTTCAGGTATTTTTGTGAAATGTCTGAGCAGTGAACTGTGACAGGAAAAGTCTAGATTCCTATCTCAAAAATTTTAATCAGATATCATTTTGGGAGGGGGAAAAAAGACCAACTATTGAAAAGCGGTTCATAGTATAACAAAAAATATGACTCCTAAAATCGTGGATAATTAAAATCTTTGACTGAAAAAAAAACCAAAATAAAAGGACCGGACACAACTGGGCACTCCTGGAATGATGAGGGTTAGGTAAGTATTTTACATTACATTTACTGAGTAATGCTTAATATTATAAGGCAACAGCATGATGACATCGTAAGATGACTAAAGACTTTAAAACATGTATGCAGTTTCTTAAGCCATTTTTGGGCAAAAAACTGCAATTCCATTGTAATTCCGATGGTCTGCGAGAAAACTAGAGAGGTCTAGTTTTCTCTGTATTCAGGCTTTAAACAACTCCAGCCTGGGATGGAAGACTTAGCCAATCACGGGTCAGTTCAGAGAGAGCGGGCGTTCCTATTGGCTGCTCTACAAGCAGACGCACATGTACGCAGTAAAGTCGTGTCTGCCAGGGCCCGCCGGTCGCTTGTGGTCGTAACCCTAAAAATCAACAAGACCGACTCGAAATGGCTGCTTCACATGAACAACATTAGTGTAAGTAGGATATTCACGGGGGGGGGGGGTCATTTTTATAGGGATAGATTGTCAACTACGATACAAGTTCCACGAGTCTCGATCTGACATATCCTGGTTGTACAGAGCGCTGTAAGGCGCTTCAGAGCGACGCGGTCATTTGGTGGGAGGGGCTTAAGTGGAGTGAGGTGGGAGGGGCTTAGCGGAGTGATACGAGGCGGAAGGATTTGCATCGGAACGTTAGATGTTACCTCCTGCATCTTTAAATGGTCGTACTCCTATAGGTAAAATACCAATATGAATACATGGCTGTTGTTCATTTCACACTGAATTTCCCAACCAGTATTCAATAATACATCCCAAAGAAGTATAGTGTGAAAAATATGGCTGCCTCCAAAAGTGCTGTCACAAAGAATGACTGAAAGATGTCAAAACTAAAAACCAAAAAGAAAAAAAAAAACCTGTTTCACATCAAAGGGACAGAGCCCTATCTTTCTGTGTGGGCTGTGAGACTTCTTGAGCAGAGCGATATTCAGAAAGGAAGGATTCTGAAGTCTGCTCACGCTTACCTGCCTATCCCGCCCTCTGTTGCTGTACAGGATGAGGTGGCCAATGGAGAAAGGGACCAACCCATCATTTTGTATTTTACTAACCCACCAAGCAGCAGCTATTTCACTATCTAACTTTAAACACACTGTTTACAAGGTTGTATTGTAAATTAAATCAAATTAATTGCATTTATGTAGCACTTTTCTAGCTGCAACAGACACTCAAAAGCACTTCGCAATTTATGAATGCCTCACATTCACCCACACACACCCATACACAGGCGGTGGTGTCAGCCATGCAAGGTGACAACCAGCTCACCGGGAGCAGTTTGGGGTTAGATGTCTTGCTCAAGGACACCTCCACATTTTTGCAAGGAGGAGCTGAGGATCGAACCGACAACCATCCGGTTACCAGACGACCTGCTCTACCTCCTGAGCCACTGCCAAGTTTGTACCAAATTGTTTTACATAACAAGGGGGTCAAATACAGAGTCAGTGAGACGCGACAGGAAAGAGGTGGCAGGAGTGATAAACAGACGTGAGTTACCAATGTGACGAACCTAAATGACTAAACAGACAAACTGCTTGAAGCTTCAAAGAATGACATCATTTCGTCCACACAAAAAAAGAAAAAGACCCATAATGCTCCTTGGCTAGGCTGTGAAAGGAGTGGTCTTTTTCCATTGTAAACTGTCATTATGCATGAGTAGACTTAAACAACGGTAAGTGCAGTTATGGTGGTTAAGTTTAGGGTTGATGTTGGGTAGTGGCTGTTGAGCGCTCTCATTGTGTTAAACGAGGAGGTCGGTTGGCTAGCTTCATCTTATCACATGGTTTCTGTGAAAATGTCTCTCGAGGAGATGTCAATTCCAGCAGTACAGAGCTGTACATAAAATGCAAGCCTATTATTTAATGCTATGGCCAAGTATTTTAAGATAGCATTATTAATTACATACGGGGTACCCAAACCATTCTAGTCAGCTATTTAAGATTAACAAGCACCATGCAGTGGTCAGTCCTCACCAGAAGAATAGTAGTTTTTAGTAGCTGGACTCATCTAGTTTGGTGGGAGATTGCATGGCTGCAGCCAAGGGTGCTGCTGGGGATATTGGGCCCCATGAAAATATTTCACATTGACAAATAAAAGTTATCAACCTTATGTTCTGACAGTCAGGGGCCCTTGGAATTGCCCCAACTCTCCAACACCTATGGCACCACTGGCTGCAGATTTACTCTGGGCATGTCACTGCAGCCTCAGAAGGAACAGCAAGTATTGATGAGCCAGTTTCTATTCTGCTTTCAACAGATTTTGACCAGGATGCTGCCAGTGGGTTGCCAAACACACACACACACACACACATATGAAGGCTCATTCAACGTGGAGAGGACTTGGGTAACTGGGTGTCTGAGCTGAGCGAATTCAGGAACTGCATCATTATCTTTTCAGTATTAATTTCTCTCATCTTCATATCACTAAGAGAGACACACATATGCCTCCTGCTTCAATTCATTATGATCAGGCTTCATCAGCAGCACCCAGACTGGCAGCAGCCTCTGGCCTACAGACCAGGCTGGTATAGCTTTTCTTATAAACATGACCATCATTATAGCTGTATTCATATCCCATCATTTCCACTATCATCATCAACATCATTATCATCATCATCATCATCATCATCACTATCACTATCAACAATATATATAGCTGATTAGCATGTCTTATTGTTGCCCTAATGTTCAGCACCATCTTCATCATTATGTATACTTCTTTCATCATCCCATTGCATTATTTCTTACCAGGTTGTGTATTAATTGGCAAGGTAGCTATAATTATAAGTTGAAAAACTCCTCTGAAATCATCCTAATCTGGATAGGGCTGTTTTTGCATTAATGAAAGAAAAAAAAACGTAATTTCTAATGCAGTATATTAAAGCTATCTTAAGATATTTTGCATTTTTTAAACTCTTGATTTCGTTCACAGAGAAATGCATTGCACACATTCTTGAGTCCTGGCTGAGAACCAATCTGAATATGCCTAACGCATCAGTTCAGAGAACAGGTAAAAAAAAATAAAAAAGCTTTATTTCATGCAGTCAAAATGTGTTTATCTTTACCTGGGCTACTTCATACCCGGTCATTCTATTTAAAAAAAAAAGCAAACATTTTAGATCCAGTGCAGAAATACTGAGCAGATGCACCATTGACTGTGAGTCAAGCCAAACTGTAGCCGAGTAAGTCCAACCTTTGTTTGTCTTGTGTCCAACAAAACATGCCCTTTCATGGACACTCTGAACCACAGGCCGCCACAGTGCCCAATGCACATATTTGCTCATCAGTACACATACTCATGTAACTCTGCAAAAATATGGCTCATTAGCATTTAACAATGCTCTCCCCAATGAGCCACATGGAGAATGGAAATCTCAAACCTGTCGGTGTTACGGCATCCTCCACCTGCTGAGCTACACCGCACACACTGAACAGAATGCTGCAGCCGATGTAGCGCCAAACGCTGTCATTTCATAAGAGCCCGTTTTCCCATTGTAAGATTAACCAACAAAAAAGTCATCTAGTCACAAAGGGTGAAGTGTACCGTGACTGTGCATGACTTCTCCTTCCCTCTGTCCCTTAAACTCTCTCTCTCTCTTCTTACCCTCCTCCATTTTACCCTGACCCTTTCCATTCTTTAATTACCCCCTCAATCTCTATTTCCTCCTTCACTGCTCCAATCTTACTCTCCTCTTCTCACCATTTCTTTCTCTGGGGTAAAACTCGGTTTCTGGTGCCCTGTGACGAACTCCCACCTCCCGCCTGCTCCGTGAGGTTGATAAATCGAATGCACCCTAGCTGGAGACAATTTATTTCTGCAGGCCAGTTCATAGCGATTTACTCCCTCCCACCTGGCACGTCAGGTAGGATAAATTGAACATGAGCTCTGCTGGAGACAACGGCGGGTATGGTAACTGTGTGTCATTCTCGCCAAAAACAAAAACAAAAAAACAACAGACAGACAGGCAAACTCAAACACACAATGACACAAACGACACACAAACAACATGGAGGATAGATAAACACAAAAGCACGCAAAGTCTGGTTGTTGTAAAGCACGTCTTTGTGCTACACAGGAGTAGTTTAGCAGACACACACACACACACACACACACACACACACACACACACACACACACACACACACACACACACACACACACACACACAGGTGTTGGGAATAACACCGCTAACCTGAGATGACAGGTCCCAGTTCCTAACAACTTCCTGTATAGCCACTCACCATGGATGTAAGTCTAGAATTTAATCTGTTTAGACAATCAGGAAACCCTGGGTAATGTGACTAGACAAGCTGAGGACACGCTACTGGTCAGCCTCCTGTTAAACAAACACAGCTGGTGTCCAGAGAGTTTTCAAAGTCTGGTTCAGGAGCCAAAAGAGGGTCACCAGAGAATTAAAATGAGTCCTTAAAATACCCTGATGCAATCCATTGCCTTTGTCAATATAGTTTTCCTATAACTTATAACGTATCAGTACTATGATCACTGTATGATTTTTATTAGCAGTAGTAGTTATAGTAGCAGATGTCAAAGGATGCAGACATTGCAGTAATGGAGCAACCTTGTCATTTTCTTGGACCTCTTAGTTCCCTGATGCACTTGCTTCTGAGACTCGTGTCACCCTGCCAGCCTTAAATCCCAGCTTTAAACACATTACTTCACCATTCTGGAGGAGAAAGGAGATGACACTGCCTTGACAAAGAAGCCGAAGAAGCTGATGAGAGAGGAACCTGACAGCAGGTTCTCAGACAAAGCACAGAGGGTAATGGACCTAGCACGCTTCACTGATCCCCGTTTCAAAGCAAGTTGCTCGAATGATCTTGAGGCAACAGTCGACCACGATGCCGCGGAGGACCTGAAACTGTCCGTCAAGGGAAGAAGCCGCAGAGAGCACTGTCTCCAGTTCCACCACCACACCAGATAAACAGGCCGGCCGGACTGTTAGAGGACATCCCCTCCTCAAGACACTGGCATAGTGCTGAAGAACACAACAGCATCACCACAGAAGCAAAGGTCAGAGCAGAGATCGAGGTCGCCATTCTTCTGCCAACCGCCCAATCAGATGCAGATCTACTGTTATGGTGGCACAACCTCCTCATCTCAGCAGGCGACAGCCCCACATCAAGCCCACAACAAGTGACTAGGCAAACTACAGCTAGGAGGCTACTACCAGCCATAACCATGTGTCTAATTTAGTTGTTTGATAAAAAGGGCAGAAAAGGTGTTGTTTTAAACTGTTAATTTCTTTTTTCACTTAAGAGATGATAACTTAGGATATTTGTTAACGTTTGGTGTTTGAGTGTGTTTTCAGTTAAGGCTTTTGTGTTTTAGCAAAAGTTTGAATATGTTTGTTGTGTGTCTAGTGCTCAGTGTGTAGTTTACACCGATGGAGTAGGACAAAATAAGGTAGGGCATGATTTTATGATGCCTCAGCCTCAGTAATGGTGCTTCAGCAGATATTGACGAATATCATGATGGTCAGATATCGTGATATTTTGGTTCCAATAATCATACTACACACACACACACACACACACACACACACACACATATATATATATATAGTATCTAGATAACTAGTAGATAACTAGTTGTAATGCCTACTCTCACCTCATGAGGGATGTTGCAGAGAAAAAAATCAAACTGTTTTCAGAGTTCATATTGTTCAATTTATTTCAAATGATAAACGTCTCAGTTCAGAGAGTGTCATTGAGATGTCTAACCTCCGACATCTAGGGGGCGCTCTATTCAAGTCCCCTTTTCCAGGCGCACCTAATCTGGGACGCGATCGGATCGTGGGGTGCTGATAGAGACACTTAAGTGCTTGTTTACTTAATGCTGGACTTACTCTATCCCCAAAATAAATTCCTTGCAAGATTATATCAAGCTTTTCTCTTTCTTTTAAGACATTTCAGGAGATAGATGGGGAAGAAATGCGTGCGATACCTTAGAGAACCGAAATCCATCTTCCCATATCTCTGAATTAATTCTTATACAGCCGATATAATCAAAATGTTTTTTTTAACCAATGCTAACTTCTCGAGCCGACATGCTCAAATGTGTACCCGTCTCAGATGACGGATAGAGGATCTCGTTCTGGGCTGAGGGTGTTTAAACCGACCTGCCAGATGGGTGTGTGCTACACATATGAAAGGCAGGTGTGATGTGGGGGATGAGAGGAGACAGCAGACTCAGCGGGGAAGTCTTGGAAGGAGGGCACCCTCACCCCACTCAACCACACAAGGGATGTGTGTGCGTGTGTGTGTGTGTGTGTGTGTGTGTGTGTGTGTGTGTGTGTGTGTGTGTGTGTGTGTGTGTGTATTTGAGAGCGAGAGAGAGAGAGAGAGAGAGAGAGAGAGAGAGAGAGAGAGAGAGAGAGAGAGAGAGAGAGAGAGAGAGAGAGAGAGAGAGAGAGAGAGAGAGAGAGAGAGAGAGAGAGAGAGCTAGAGGAGGGAATGAACTGGCAGGAGGGACCATTGAAGATGAAAGACTTCTGCCTCGTCTCCCTCGTCATACTTCTTTCTGTCTTCACCCTTTTTTCTGGCAGTCTCTCTTACCCTATGTGTCTCCCTCTGCTTGTATTAACTGTATTTTTCAATATTTCTTTCTTGCTTCCTTTCATCCTCTCTTTCATCCTCTCCTTCACACCAGGCAACACTCCACACATCTTATTAGAGGTGGAACCAAACTGAGCCAGATTTTGTGTGACATGATATCCAATTGGACCAAATCAATGTAAAACAGAGAGGTACCGTACTGACAGCTCTTAAACGTTCACACAATCCCCGTGCAGATATGAACAAAAAGTAACACAACATCACACGCACACGCAAAAACAACAAATTCCGTGAAGAATTTCAAATGGGTTTTGTTACTTTCAGGTGTCACACACACACACACACACACACACACACACACACACACACACACACACACACACACACACACACACACACACACACACACACACACACAGAATGCTAGATAAGTAGTGCCAGAGTTAATTAAGCATGCTGGGATGTCATTAAACCACAGTGGCTGTTTGAGTCTGTCAGAAGCTGATTTCGGGCCTAATGGAGTTTAACTCTGTAAATGGGACAGTCACAACACTGGACACGTCTCTCGCATGCTGCTTCAATCTCTACAGTCACACCAGCACTCTTCTTCTCATTTCGTTTCTCTTCGTTTTCTCTTTTTCTTTTGAATTCTACATTTTACTTTTTTTCTACATAACCTATACCGAAACACACCACACTAATAATAATAATGATAATAAATAATAATAATAACAAAATATTATTGTTAGGTTAGATTAGACTAGATTAGATGAGATTTATTGTCAGTTTATAGTCTGATTAAAAGCAACAGGGGAAGGGGTGTCTGGGTAGCATAGCGGTCCATTCTGTTGCCTACCAATATGGGGATCTGCAGTTCGAATCCCCGTTACCTCCGGCTTGGTCGGGCATCCCTACAGACACAACTGGCTGTGTCTGTGGGTGGGAAACAGGACGTGGGTATGTGTCCTGGTCGCTGCACTAGCGCCTCCTCTGGTCGGTCGGGGCGCCTGTTCAGGGGGGAGGGGGAACTGGGGGGAATAGCGTGATCCTCTCACGCGCTACATCCCCCTGGCAAACTCCTCCCTGTCAGGTGAAAAGAAGCGGCTGGCAACTCCACATGTATTGGAGGACACGTGTGGTAGTCTGCAGCCCTCCCCAGATCGGCAGAAAGGGATGGAGCAGTGACCGGGACAGCTCAGGAGAGTGGGGTAATTGGTCGGATACAACTGGGGAGAAAAAGGGGGAACCCCCCCCCCAAAAAAAGAGGTAGTAGGGGACATCCAAGCTCTCACTCATCATCAGCCGCTTCTCCGGGGTTGGGTGGTGATGGCAGCAAGCTAAGTAGGGCACTCCAGATGTCCCTCTCCCCAGCAACGCCCTCCAGCTCCTCCTGGGGGATACCAAGGTGTTCCCAGGCCAGATTGGACATGTAGTCCCTCCAACGAGTTCTGGGTCTACCCCGGGGTCTCCTCCAAATTGGTCGTGCCCGGCAAACCTCCGAAGGAAGGTGCCCAGGAGGCATCCTAATCAGACGCCCGAACCACCTCAACTGGCTCCTTTCGACGCGAAGGAGCAGCGGCTCTACTCTGAGCTCCCTCCGGATGTCCGAGCTCCTCGCCCTATCTCTAAGGCTGAGCCCAGACACCCTACGGAGGAAACTCATTTCAGCCGCTTGTATCCGCGATCTCACCTTTTCGGTCACTACCCAAAGCTCATGACCACAGGTGAGGGCTGGAACGAGGATCCACCCAAGCTCTGGGATAGATAACGGGCCTTAGCAAGAAAGAAAATGAATATGGGGGAAAAAAGTTTTTTTATTTTATTCCTTTTTTCTTTGATTATGCGAGACTGTCTCATTTTTGTGTTTTTTGTTTGCATCGCTTCTCTTTGTGTTTGCTGAAATCCCTTGCCTTTTGTATCATCGTGCAAAAACAAACACACAAAAAAACCCAACTTAACAACTTAAAGTGAATTATAAAAACTGCCATTAAAGTGAACAGAGCAGCTCGGCGGCCAACAGAGGCAGATTGTGATCCCACTGCGGAGGTCCCGGTGCTACATCAGCAAAAGACATAAAAAAAAAGTCGTACTGGGCAGCTCCCAGTGTACACAACAAAAGGCGGCAGTTATTCACGGCTGCTCCATCTGCTCTATGGTATATACAAGGGAGCATGTGCTCAGCAAGCCCTCTTTAGATGACTAAGGACCACAGCAGAGGAAATATTATTTACAATAAATTATTCATTTCATCATTAAAGTGAATAATGAAGTCCTGTAAAGCGGGTGTGTAATGTGTATGTGCTGATGAATGACTAACCCCCCCGCCCCCGTCACGGTGAGTCTCATATCAAACCGGCATCAGCGTTATATCGGATATATATTTATAGTGTGATTGGTTTCCGCCTTCATGCATCCATCCTGTAGAAGTCATCACCCTCACATCGCAGACTTGTTTCTCGTGACCGGCGTGATCGTGGCGCTGATGGCCTTTCTCGCCTCTTTCATCGCACGGTCAGACTTAAGAGTTTCCCTTATTTCTTTTTGAATGGCTCTTTTCTCCTTCACCAGAGCAGGCTGCGACATGTTTTCCTTCTTCCATCGAGATTAATGTGATTTGTTAAGCATGCACGTCACATACACCTCTTTCATCACAGAACTGAGCTACACAAAGCTGCAATGGCCACTCTTCTACACATCCATGGAGCCTTGAGATGGGTGCAGCAGTAGAGCGCTTGGTGAATACAGCGTCTGTAGACTGGTAACAGACATGACTGCTCGTTTTTCCTCCTCAACTGGAATAGGATACAGGAAAGGCTCTCCTCCATCCTTCTTCTGTCCTCACATTACAAGTGTGCAGGTAGACCCTTCCAGGCCTTTACGCCACATTTATCCATAAATGAGCCATTTAAAATGTTACCCGCGGTGGACACGTGTCAAACAGAAATCTATGTTTATCCATCATCTATTATGCTTAGGCCCGTAGACAAGAAATTATTAACCATCACTCGAACCATCCAAGTACCTTCTACTGGTTTTAGGAGAGTACAGCAACTGATAAGTAAGCACAGAATGAGCTCAGCAAGTACAACGTACGAGAGGAAATGGGACTCAACCATTGGCCACATGTGTAAACTAGTCTGCCTCTTTGTGATATCCATCCATTATCCGGACCGCTTATCCCACTCTCGGGGTCATGGGGATGCTGGAGCCTATCCCAGCAGCCATTGGGCGGCAGGCGAGGAGACACCCTGGACAGGCCGCCAGACCATCACACAGGGCTGACATACTCACACACTCACACACACACACACACACACACACACACACACACACACACACACACACACACACACACACACACACACACACACACACACACACACACACACACACACACACACACACACATTCACAAATAAGGACAATTTAGTACGGCCGATTCACCTGATCTGCATGTCTTTGGACCGTGGGAGGAAACCAGAGCCCTCGGAGGAAACCCACACAGACACGGGGAGAACATGCAAACTCTACACAGAGGATGACCCTGGACGACCCCTAAGTTTGGACTACCCCGGGGCTCGAACCCAGGACCTTCTTGTGAGTCGATCGCACTAACCACTGCACCACCCCTCTTTGTGGCATTGATTTTTTTTTTTTGCTTTTTCTTTCTTTGGTTTGGAGTGTGGTGTAATCTACACCTAAAGACTACGGCATCTCTACAGCTGCATTATTCAATTCAATTCAATTTTATTGTCATTAAAAACAATGTGCAGGCACATGTTAAAAATGAAATGAGGGCTGTGGCGTCACCAAACACTGCAAGACAGACACAGACAAACACAGCAAACACAGTATAAGATATACACACTGCATAGTCCCATTACACACATGACAGACACATGGTTGTCGTTTATGTTTGCTGCGAGCGAGCTGATGAGCTCTTTAAACAAGATCTCCTGCCCTCCCCAGGTAAGACTTGTCTGCTGCTGTGACACGTGTGGGATTTAATGTCAGAGAGTGAAAAGAAAGAGAGATGAAGCTCGCTGGCTTGATGACACAATCCACACTATGAGGTAGAGTTTATTCACCTATGAAAACAACACATATGGATTATATATAATTATATATAGATTCAGAGTAAGTCTGTAATTCTCTGACTTTACGCCGATCTAGGTCTTCTCTTGGGATGACAGTGAAAGTTAAGAGTCTTGTCTATCTGGGTTACGGCTTCTGTATAATGTGACTAATACTCTGAGAAATAATTGACATACATTATGTATGTGATATATAAACATATACATCAATATACTGAGGAAATAAGAGCAGCGTAACAACACAGCTATGAAGTTATGTCAACAACAAAACATTGTTGAATGAAAAGTGCAAAGAAATATATAGATGGATAGATAGATAGATAGATAGATAGATAGATAGATAGATAGATAGATAGATAGATAGATAGATAGATAGATAGATAGATAGATAGATAGATAGATAGATAGATAGATAGATAGATAGATAGATAGATAGATAGATAGATAGGGATGGACAGACAGACAGACAGACAGACAGACCGACCGACCGATAGATAGATATACAGAGAGATAGATAGATAGAATGATGGCTTGGTTGATGTTTGCCTTTATCGTAATGTGTTCCCATAGCATGGTCTTTTCCTTTAGCCACTGTGCTGCTAGCTTAACTCTCATTACACCACCTCAGTGGAGGTTTACAGCTCAGCTCTCCTGCCGACGCTTCAATAATCACGCATGACAAATTTGTTTCCACAGGGCTGCACGGGGGCTTTAATGGGCCCGGCCATCAGGCAGCCCTGCATTAAAGGTAAAGCAACGTGAATGCATCGACCTCTGTAGATTCATAATGAACTGAGGGCTGAGCTGCGTGCCTGTCAGGTCACGGGTACCCTGCCCTCCGTGTCACCACTCAGCATGCCCCCAGCTTGTTGGGTGGCAGCACTGACATAAGAAAAGTGTGAAATTGCAGTTAGGTTATTAAAGTGAATGGGGTGGGTGGTTCTACAGAGAGGACTGAATGTCTCGAGACAGTATCGAGTCCTTATTTCATCTGGCGTGGTGAAGTGACAGGGTGGTGTTGGTCAGCTAGTGCAGGTCAACAGAAGTGTCTATGCTGTGTTATTTGCTCTATTCATCCATCCATTATCCAAACCGCTCATCCTGCTCCCAGGGTCATGGGATGCTGGAGCCTATCCCAGCAGTCATTGGGTGGCAGGTGGGGAGACACCCTGGGTAGGCCGCCAGGCCACCCACAGGGCCTAATATATTTTTTCAGAGCTTAAGATTTTTGTTTTTTTTTAATTTTGGGATGACAGGGAAACAAACAAAAAAAATCTAAAATGGGTCTAAATACTAGGGAGGTGAGAGAAACGTGAGAGGGCTGCTATATAGTCTCTCAGTGCTTGTCGCTGTCTCCAAAATGTTTGCTGGCGTGCTGGCTTACTAGAACCACACCTGAATGATATTTGCTCTAGTTGAATGAAAATATATCCTTTTTTTAAATTTTTTTTAGGATTTCCCCCACTTTTTCTTCCCAATTGTATTTGGCCAGTTACTCTACTTTCCGAGCCGTCCCGGCCGCTGCTCCACCACCTCTGCTGAGCCGGGGAGGGCTGCAGACTACCGCGTCTCCTCCGATGCATGTGGAGTCACCAGCCGCTTCTTTTCACCTGACAGTGAGGA
>NC_079212.1:99929432-100131932 GCF_029633865.1 Lampris incognitus | reverse complement strand
TGCAATGCTGTAATTGCTGCAAATGGAGGATTCTTTGACGAAAGCAAAGTTTGATGTAAAAAAAATCTTATTTCAAATACAAATCATTATTTCTAACCTTGTCAATGTCTTGACTCTATTTTCTATTCATTTCACAACATATGGTGGTGAATAAGTGTGACTTTTCATGGAAAACACAAAATTGTTTGGGTGATCCCAAACTTTTGAACGGTAGTGTATATATATATATATATATATATAGAGAGAGAGAGAGAGAGAGAGAGAGAGAGAGAGAGAGAGAGAGAGAGAGAGAGAGGGAGAGAGGGAGAGAGGGAGAATGTGTTTTTAAACTCGATGGTAGAAGTCTAACTTTGCTGTGTGTGCTATTAAATGAGGCAAAGAAGCCATACATCCTAAACAACTTTTTTCCAAAATTTGTTGTTAAAAAAAATCCAAAAAAAAAAAAAACAGTCATTAAAACAGCCAGGCTTTAATGTGGCTGTTGTCTATTTGTGGCTCATCCCAACTCGTCTCGTCTCCACCAGGGTGAAACAAACGTACCAAGAATTTCAAGTCCTCCTACACAGTCTGACTGTGTTCTCCCTATAGTTTGCCAGATAGTAGATTAGCAGTAATACCCAGATCTGTTACAGATTAAACAAAAACAAAAAAAAAGATCAGTCTTGTCTCACTGACCTAGAGCTATTTCATTCTCAGCATCTGCATGCCACACTTTCTATATGCAGTAATGGAAAATGACCCGTCTGTCTGCCTGCATATCCACAGGCCCATCACTCTTTACATCCGTCTGCCTGCATGTCTTTCTGTCTGTCTGACGATCCGGGTCTTCCTGTCAGCGTTGACCTTGCCTTCCGTCCCTATGTACAGCCGTTGCGGTTGTCTATATGCCACTCTGTCTGTCTATCTTTATGTTTTTTGTTTCTTCCTGTCTGCCTGCACATCGGCCGATCTGTCTGTCTGCACTGAGAGAAAAGAGAAATCAGTTCCGTCGCCATAGAGATGCCGCGATGCGAACCTGGCATCAATCAGCAGAGGGCACCGGCAACACAGGAGAGGAGAGCCGGGTGTGTGTGTGTGAGTGTGTGTGTGTGGGGTGGGGGTGGGGGGGTAGAAGGAAGGGGGGGGGTGAAGGAATGATGGAAATAATGGAGGAAACCAAGAAGAGTGAGGGAGATGCGAGTGGAGAAAAAAAGGATGGGGGAGAGAAACAGAGGAGAGAGGAAGAGGAGACAGGAAAGGAAACAAGAGGAAGGGAGCGTGATAGACAGGAGGGCGGAAAACAGGAGATGAAAGGAAAAACAGGAGTGGAGAAAGGGGCAGAAGTGAGGGGGGGAAAAAGGAGAGAGGAGAGGGACCAAAGCAGAGCAGGAATCTCAGGGGGATTTGTGAAATGTTCAAAGCCAGTCTATTTACATAAATTAAACCGATATTTAACAAGAACAACAAGCCCTCAAAACTTTGCATGGCCCCGTTGCCAGACATGCTGACTAACCTAGCGAGGACCCCTGTTGGGATTAGGTGACTGGAGGAAACCTTCACCGCTAGCAGAAACTTGTGTGCTCTGTCTTCATCAGATGTCTTATTCCAAACAAACATCAGCGTCAGGAGGTTTCCGCTTGAAAACACAGCATTCCTCTTTCCCTATCAGCTTGTCCCTCAAAAGACAACTCCAGGTTTTTGTGCCCAACTTAAGATTGTGTACATGATTTCCCATCACCTGTGACTTTTCAGTTGCGTTGTCCGAATACTGTGATGACAGTTACTACTAGCTATACAGTAAGATGGCCGTTCCTGCAAGTTAAACCAGGAAACAGCCCAGCAATGTTACTGACCACTAACAATATTGGACATCTTATGCAACAGCTTATAACTTTCAGCTTTATTTTCACTGCCAAATACTATGTGGTTTAGATAACTGTTGAACATGTGTGACATTTGTGTTCCTTTAACCCACAAGACACCATTGTGCAGCTGTGTCCAGCGGTAGTCCTGTGTCCAAAATCTCTACGATGAAATGGCACCATAACTGATATGCATGATGGCAAACAACCTAAGAAAACATCCATCCATTATCTTATCGCTTATCCTGCTTTCAGTGTCGCGAGGATGCTGGAGCGTATTCCAGCAGTCATTGGATAGCAGGCGGGGAGACACCCTGGACAGGCCGCCAGGCCATCACAGGGCCCATACACACACACACAAACACAAACACATTCAATCCTAGGGACAATTTAGTACGGCCGATTCACCTAAACTACATGTCTTTGGACTGTGGGAGGAAACCAGAGCCCCCGGAGGAAACCCACACAGACACGGGGAGAACATGCAAACTCCACACACAGGACGACCCGGGACAACCCCCAAGGTTGGACTACCCCAGGGCTCAAACCCAGGACCTTCTTGCTGTGAGGCGACTGCGCTAACCACTGCACCACCATGCCACCCCCTAAGAAAACAGGTTGTACAAAATAAATCCTAACCATCCAAGTTAGTTTACAACTCAAGACTCTTGAGAGATGTACAACAAACAGTCTAAACAGTAAAACCACCTGAAGCCACTGCCATCAGGGAATACCATCGGCATGAAGGGCTGTACCTGGTCTGAAATGATGTTTAGGTAGGTGGTATGTGTCAAAGTAACATCCACATGAATGCCAGGACCCAAGGTTTCCCAGCAGAGCATTGTCCAGAGTATCACACTGCCTCCACCGGCTTGCCTTCTTCCCATAGTGCACCCTGGTGCCACCACTTCCCCAGGTAAACGACAAACACACACACACACACACACACACACACACACACGGCCGTCTACATGATGAAAAAGAAACGTGATTCATCAGACCAGGCCTCCTTCTTCCATTGTCCATGATCCAGTTCTGATGCTCACGTGCCCATTGTAGGTGCCTTCGGCGGTGGACAGGGTCATCATGGACACTCTGACCGGTCTGCAGCTATGCAGCCCCATACACAGCAAGCTGCGATGCACTGTGTGTTGTGACACCTGTCTATCACACCCAGCATTCACTTTTTCAGCAATTTGAGCTACAGTAGCTCTTCTGTGGGATCAGACCAGACGGGCTAGCCTTCGCTCCCCACGGGCATCAATGAGTCTTGGGTGCCCATGACCCAGTCGCCGGTTCACCGGTTGTCCCTCCTTGGATCACTTTTGGTAGGTACTGACCACCACGTACTGGGAACACCCCACAAGACCTGGCATTTTGGAGATACTCTGACCCAGTCGTCTAGCCATCACAATTTGGCCCTTGTGAAAGTCACTCAGATCCTTACGCTTGCCCATTTTTCCTGCTTCCAACACACAAACTTCAACTCCTGCTGCCTAATATACCTCACCTCTTGACAGGTGCCACTGTAACAAGATAATCTGTGTTATTCACTTACCTGTCAGTGGTTTTATTGTTCTGGCTGATCGGGGTGTGGGGCAAAAAGGATAGCTACATCAGATCATGTCAGCCGGGAAACATGTACACAGATTCACAAGAGATTTAGCAACAATCCACACATGCTTCCAACTGGTGTGGTGCAAATAAAGATGACTGTCTTTTCAAATCTACTGACAGAAAAAGTGTTTTTTTCCCCCATAAATCTCATCGCTTTGCAAATCAGAGAGTTTGAGAGGGTTTGCTGGTCCCTCGGACATGGCAAGCAGTTTATAAACCCTGGTTGGTTGGGGGATGATGAATTACCCGGACCACTGACTCTAAATGAAGGAGTGTAGGGATGTAGGAGGTTTAACAAGGCCGATGAAGTTGCCCTCCAAGGTAAAAACGCTGCCTTGGAGCTCACTTGACCAATGTCAGATGTCTGCCTGGGTACATTTCAATGTTTATCAACAGGATGAATCCAATCATCCAATTTTTATATATATTATTTTATATATTATCTTTATTATCTTTTTATACATTATTTGCATATTCTGTATATATTTTCTTGTTTGAGCAGCATGGTGGCACAGTGGTTAGCGTGGTCGCCTCACAGCAAGAAGGTCCTGGGTTTGAGCCCCGGGGTAGTCCAACCTTGGGGGTCGTCCCAAGTCGTCCTCTGTGTGGAATTTGCATGTTCTCCCCCCCTGTCGGCGTGGGTTTCCTCCGGGTGCTCTGGTTTCCTCCCACAGTCCAAAGACATGCAGGTCAGGTGAATCGGCCGTACTAAATCGTCCCTAGATGTGAATGTGTGTGTGTGTGTGTGTGTGTGTGTGTGTGTGTGTGTGTGTGTGTGTGTGTGTGTGTGTGTGTGTGTGTGTGTGTGTGTGTGTGTGTGTGTGTGTCGGCCCTGTGATGGCATGGCGGCCTGTCCAGGGTGTCTCCTGCCTGCCGCCCAATGACTGCTGGGATAGGCTCCAGCATCCCCGCGACCCTGAGAGCAGGATAAGCGGTCTGGATAATGGATGGATGGATAGATTTCCTTGTTTGTTTGCCCTTGTTGTTCTTGTATTGTATATTAACTACGTTGTATGTTTAATTTTATTTTTTTGTAGTTTTATTATCCTAGGACGCCTAACAACATCAGGCAAAGGGACTGCCTATGGAAACTAGCCTCTTAGCCAACTTGGGTACATTTAGATTTGTTTCGAGTGTTGATTAATATACACTGATTAATATACATTGTCTCTTCCATAATGCAGGTTTTTTTAAGAAATAAAAAACAAAGAGGACTATACATCCCTGGGAGATGGAGCGAAACAGCACACCTCCGCACAGCCAACCACACATCCATTAAAAAGAAGTCACACACCAATCATCCCGAGTGACAGCTGGATGCTGACAGATCAAATGTGTGTAAATGACGGCATCCTCGGGGGGCACCCTGACACATTTCACACTGGCAGACTGTTTAGCAGGGCAGTAAAGCAAAAACGACTGGGAAAATTTGTTTCCCTTTCTCTCTTTTTGCTCTTTCGCTCCAATCGGTTCCCTTCACACAGTGTCTTAAAAAAACCCTCTATGGCAGCAGACCTAATAACCCTTTTAACACACACACACACACAAGCATAAACGCAAACACACACAGGCACACACACACACACACAAATGCATGCGCAAAAGCTAAAAGCAGTAATTGTGCTTATAAAGAATACAACTTTTATTAGCTTGGCTAATTTTCCCTCTCTCTCTCCTTCCTGCTTAGTAGAGGGAACTCATTGGAAATGACGGAGCCCTCGGGCAGCTCGCCGCCTTATTTCAAAGTCCACAAGAAAAAAAAAAGTAAGAGGAACAACATGGGGGGGGGGAATGACAGCAATCACTTCTCTCTCTCTGTCACCCCTCGCTATTACGTTCGGTTTTGTTGCCCAAGGAGTAGCATTCTTACACTGCCAGGCCATCAGCACATTTCAGCTTAGACGAAACAAAACAACAACATACTGATGAGCGGATGGAGGCGACCACCAACTAATATGTGACTGACAGTGTTGGGGAAGTGAGGAACAAGAAGGTTCTTCGTTCGGTAAATCCAGCTTCAAGCTCTGAGACTCCCTACCAGCTTTTTTTTTTGGGGGGGGCACTTTTCTTTACCAGAGAGAGAGAGAGAGAGAGAGAGAGAGAGAGAGAGAGAGAGAGAGAGAGAGAGAGAGAGAGAGAGAGAGAGAGAGAGCGAGAGCGAGAGAGAATAGGCAGGTGTGCAGAGAGGCAAATCTACCATATATGCAGGTAATGCAGCGCTCTGCATTGGGGCTCGCAACAGTTTGGGGCCCACACACACAGGGACCCCTCTTCATCTCGACACGCTCGTATCAAAGACCTTGAGCACTGTGTCTACAGTTTATACGGTACGTTCAATAAATAATGTGCAAAGTGTGTACGTGCATACTCGTGGACGTGTACTACTGCGTAGCAAAATCCACACAGAAGAGTTAGCTAGCTGGCCAAGTGCCAAGACTTCGCACGGCGAAAAGCCCGGAGAGTGCGCCTATGATGTAAGAAGAACTTATTTATTATTTATGTTACTACTCGCTATGCGCAGACATGACTAATGTGGTCAACGTGTGGGTGCGCCGTCACCGATTATGTTTTCATCTGTTACGGTGCTCCGACACCAGATTTTGTTAAGTAGGCTGGTCTGTCACTATGTCGTCCTTGCTATAATGACACCTCTCCTATAGCACGGAGGTGGGGGGGGGGCTGTTTTCCGAGTAATAATTTAATTTAGGCACCAACTGTGCAGTGCATTTTGATGTTCCTGGTTGTTTTAAAGCTGCGTGCTTTCATTCTTTCACTCGCTACTGACATGACGTTTGACCATCTTGCATCGGGGCCCGGCCTATGTGTAATAAATATATATATATATATATAGCTGATGATTGCTTATGGCATGAAACAGACTGGTACTGTCTCATAAAGAAGTTACTTGACTCACTGGATTATATGCATGCACTCAGGTTTTTATACTGTGCATGTGTGCATGCTTGCTATCGGCTGCTTGTGTTAATGCTTTGTGTTAACGTGTTAATCTTTGTTAGGAGTGTTTATCGGCGTGTCTGTGTCTGTGCCCACGAAGCAAAAGCTGTAGCAGCCAAGCAATTAAAAGTGAGTTGGAATGTAAATGAGTCTGCTGCAAAGTTCAGATTTAGCAAAGAGATTACCAGGCACAATTATAATACGTCCTTCGTGGGTGTGTAAAATATAACATTATAAATACATGTTTCTGTGTGTGTGTGTGTGTGTGTGTGTGTGTGTGTGTGTCTGTAAAGACACTATGAATAACATCTAATACAAGTGCTGGGTACTGTACTGTTATATTACTATGAAAAATAAATGAGTACATCAGCGTGAGCATTTATGTTTCAACACTGTGATACGATGACTAATTTAACATCTGCCAGAACGTTGTGCGTCCATATCCACTTCATCACAGTATGTGTGAGAGAGAGAGAGAGAGTGTAAAAGAGAATGAGAGAGCGAGAAATATTCATGAAAATATGAATACTACACTAAATCCTCAACACCATGCTGCTCGCATCACCGACGGCATCACTAAGTAGAACCAAACCGACCGTTTAAAAAGCGAAGTACACACTGTAATACTGGTTTGCTGTACTCAAGAAGTTTGGCTTGCTTGACACTGCTTACAACCTCAATCTTAAAGGGAAAAAAAAACAAATGCCGTGGGTTTCTGTTATCTGCAAATTGAAAACTAATCCCCTGAAGTAATCCACCTGAATTGCAGCCTTCTCTCCCATAGCTCCCTCCTTCACTTTAATAAGCTCTTTCAACCTCTCTTCCTCAGCTCATATTTCCTTTTCCCACAGCTTCTCGAGCAGGGATGACCTTTCTCAGGTGACACATAGTTGTTATATCTTTCATTAGCAAGCTGTTGCTCTGACACTTGTGCTCCTTGTTCTGCTCGCCTGTGGCGTCGCCAACGTGGGACCGGCGGCTTATTCTTTTGTTGAGGTGGTTGCAATTCCTCGTGAATAAGCATTTTCAGCTTGTGAAAATCTGACCTGTCACGGAGAGTATTGGGTATACGGGCACTGTTCGCAGCTCCCATTTTGAAAAAGAAACATTAAACATCGGTGTCCCAAGACTGGTTTCTTGACCACACTGACCCAGTTTACGTTTAATTGTGCAACAGTATTGCGCTGCAATGGGCACAAACCTCGCACCTCTGGGTTGAAACAACATACCATACGTCCGCTCTCCCTGATCAAAGTAAGCGCTCCAAAGATAAAGTACTTCTTCCTGCACATATTAAACTACATACTACCGAGAAATGTGTCACACTTTGCTGTAGAGACATTCGGCTGTATGACTTCATCGCCGGGAAAGGCTTTGTTGACATAGAATAGAACAGAATAGAATAGAATACAAAGCATTTATTTTTACCGTGCAGAATACAATGCTGATTGGGCAACTGAAAATGAGCCTTAAACCTGAGCCTTAAACCTTTACATTCAAAAATAAAACCTAAAAACCAAAAACCAACTAGCTTTCTACGGCTTCCCAGTTGTGCTGGCTGGGTAGTGTATTGATGGTCACTACTACCTACGGTAAATATAGCCTGGTCATTCCTCCAGGCTGAACCAAAAACTGACCATTGGACATTTTGGATAATAACTTTTAACTTTCACTTTAATTTTCTCTTCCAAATACATGGTTTAGATAATTAGTTTGAATAAGATCTGCCGAAACTCGTCTGATGGTCGTGCTCCTTTGACTCTTAAAATGTGGATGCAGAGCTCCATCCAGCCAGAGGTTTAAGATTGCCACAATGAAGTCGCCGAGCAAAATGATATGATAACCGATATGAAAAATGGCAAAAATTACACAAATAAGACACAGAATACAAAAAAAGGAATTTAAAGTTAACATGATAATATTTCCACCATGTTAATTTTAAAAACAAGCACAAAGACGAAAAACAGGACACATGAATCCTGATCTGATTACCCCTACCGAGGCTGAATGGCACGGCGATAGCACTGCCCTGATTTCTGACACTATGAGTCAATGCAAAAACACAGAAAAGTGATACCAAGAAGAATATAACCTATTATACCACATGGGGATTTAAAAGTAATGCTACTTTTATAAGGAATAAACCCATTATTGCACTCCTTGGATCAAATGGAGGATCTCTTCCACCAAGGGAGTCCATGTAAGAGACAACTGACTCCCTACCGGTATAAAGGGTGCTGTTTATCAACTGCCCCTAGACTCGGACCTCCCGAGAAAAGATGACTTGCTTAAAAGTCGATAAATGGAGATCGATAAACACATTATAATTAAGTGCAATTCATGCCTACATAATTAATCTTCGATTGGCTTTCTGATGAGCTGACTGTCCTCTTTACCTCTCAAACACACTTACATGCGCACACACGTGCACGCACACACGCACACATGCACACACACACACACACAGTTACACAAGGCCTAAGTTTCCCTAGGGGTATCATAAATTGTATTATTTTCAGGAATACCATATATCATCACCGTGGGAGTTCACCACACTCTCTCTCATTCAAGCAAATTAAATACATATTCTAAACGAACTCAATGAAGGCCTCTGCAAACTGCACAAATGATAGAACATTTTGGAAGCACCAACTCAGGACCCTGAGGAGGCTGGTAGATTTAACTGGCTCTGTGAATTACCCTGCACACGTTTATTTTGAAAATGACTCAAGTAATGTTAATGCAATGTCGTAAAAGTCATCCCAAGTTTCTTTTTTTTTTGCATGAATGTGTGTGTGCACACACACATGAATGGATGCACCCAATTATAAACTATTCTAGGGAAGTAGGCAGAAGTAAAAAAAAAAAAGCCAACATTAGCACGGTGGCATCTCAGTATACCTGCATAACAGCGTTTTAATTTCAAACCCCTAATTTTTATTTTTATTTTTTTAGGATTTTTCTCCCTAACTGGAACTTGGCCAATTACCCCGCTCTTCCAAGCCGTCCCAGTCACTGCTCCACCCACCCTGCCGATCCGGGGAGGGCTGCAGACTACCTGATGCCTCCTCCGATACATGTGGAGTTTGGCCAGGGGGACGTAGCGCGTGGGAGGATCACGCTATTCCCCCCAGTCCTCCCACCCCCCGAACAGGCGCCCCGACCAACCAGAGGAGGCGCTAGTGCAGCGACCAGGACACATACCCACATCCGGCTTCCCACCCACAGACATGGCCAATTGTTTCTGTAGGAACACCCGACAAAGCCGGAGGTAACACAGGAATTCAAACTGGCGATCCTGGTGTTGGTAGGCAACGGAATAGACTGCCACGCCACCCGGGCATCCAAACTCTCCTGATTTTACATGTGTCAATCTGTGCTATTCTCAGCTGCTCCAACAGTAGTTGGGGGGGGGGGGGCAATGTGAAATGTACAAGGGTTTCCAATATGAACGATCCTCCTGTCTTCAACCGTACTCTCGACATGAGGCCACAGAGAAGAGCGAGCCATTAGCCAACAGTGGACAAACATATGAAAACAAAGGATTTTGGTTCCCTATAGCGATGTTTTTTGATAAGTCAAATTATGATGACTTATGCCAAGCATGCTGCCTTGCCTAGCCTAAGTCAGCATGATGGAGAAAAGCAACACTGCTAAGTCCAGTTTGTCAAAGCAGACGACGTGTGTGGGGGCTGAAAGGTGAAAAGTGTAAACTGGTCGCCACATTTGTGCAAACTGCAAGGTAGGCCAATGCATGTGAATTCTACATCACTTCTTCCTTTACTTCAAACTACAGGTAATCAAACCAATGATGACTGATCCAAATGATCCACAGAGACAGGTCTCAACCGCACGGATCTGAAACAGATTATTCGAGAAAGACACCTGATTAGTCAGGGAAATGAACACTAACAGTCAAACGCTGGCGCCAACCCCACCTGCACCTTCCACCAGGCAGTGGGTTGAATACAGCCTACACATTGTGCTTTAAAGAGCCTCTAAATTGAATTGTGGTATGACTGTTAAAGAAATTAATTTTCAAAAATGAACACAACAGACTTGACTTCGTCGGTTTCTTTCATGTTACACAAAAAACATGTTTGTAGCTGGACATCCAAGAACATGAGCTGAAGACAGGAGAAGAAACTTCATTTTACTTCTCTAAGAAAAGAAGTGGAGAAATGCAGGGACTAACAAAAAAGAAGTGGTTTTATCTCTTTTTTTTTTGGCTTTCCCCCGTCTTTTTCTCTCCAATTGTATCCGACCAATTACCCCACTCTTCTGAGCCGTCCCGGTCGCTGCTCCACCCCCTCTGCCGATCCTGGGAGGGCTGCAGACTACCACATGGCTCCTCCGATACATGTGGAGTCACCAGCCGCTTCTTTTCACCTGGCGGTGAGGAGTTTCACCAGGGGGACGTAGCGCATGGGAGGATCACGCTATTCCCCTCAGTTCCCCCTCCCCCCCGAACAGGCACCCTGACCGACAGCGACCAGGACACACCCACATCCAGATTCCCACCCGCAGACACGGCCAATTGTGTCTGTGGGGACACCTGACTAAGCTGGAGGTAACACGGGGATTTGAAACGGCGATCCCCAGGAACTTGCTGGGTTGTCGGATCACAATTTTTGGGACTCACAACGCCAAAAATTGAAACACATTTCCATTACTCTGGGTCCCTGCGTTCAGTTAAATTACTTCATTTTGCAACCAGGGTGACAAATATGTGAGTGCAGAGCCATCATCATGTTGCATGCAAATGAGGAATTATATGGACTTTACATGAAACCAAACACAAATTTATATGTTGGGTTTCATAAAATGCGTTATTATAATAACAGTTGTTATCATTACTGTATCTCAATGGGATCAAAGTAACTCAGGTGCTGTTTATTTTATATAAATTTGTTGAAATATGTAAGAAATGATGTACAATATCGACATTAAACCAGGAATAACAAAAGTAAGGAAAACCGCATCAATGTTATCTTTAGTTAGCATGAGTATTACACACAAAGTTGTTTTTTTAAATTGTATTGAACTGAAACCTTAATTTAATCAGTAAGTCTTGTTGAGATCTTACATCTCTTTTACAAGAGAGCCCTGAGTACTGATTCAAGACAAACACAAACCAAACAGCGTTGCACAGATCAGACATTACAGAAGCATACAGTCAGAGGCAGTCACAAGTTCATATTAATGGTCAGCAAATACGAATTTGAAATCACCCAAAGGGATAAGATATATCACTTTCAAAGCCTTTTGTATTTAATTTTAAGGCGTAAAATACTGCAAGGCAGTCTTTTCAAACTCAACCTGTACATGGGGAACATCTAGGGTTAGCCAAACCTGGGATCTGGTATAGTAGTCAGTACTTTAAAAAACTAGCAAAGATGAGATGTGCTGAGGACGTTTTTGAAGAAAGACCCAATAGATAAAAAGGACATAGTGTAATTTCCTCCTTTTTGCTGAAGAGGTCCAACCTTACTTTCTCATACAGTTCACAATGTCTCCTGTGATATACCGCATGGCGCAACTACTGCACTGAGTTGTTTTAGAGTAGCATGAAACGCATGTGAGTACAGGAAATCTTCATATTCTAATATGAGTATGAAGGAATGTACAATGGTTTTCCTGTTTTGAGAGGAGAAATATGCTTTATTTTGATATAAGAACACCACTATTAGCATTACTTTTCAAGTCATTTACTCAACATGAGTTTCAAAAGTTAAATTGCTATCGAGCCCAATTTCCAAGTTTTCGTAGGATTCATCAAATTCAATTTCAGAGCCAGGGTGCAGGTAGGAGAAAGAGGAATAGAGGCAATGTGAAACACATTCTTCTCAACATTTATAATAAGTTTAAGATTAATGAGAGACAACTGTAGAGTGGATTGTAATCCAATTTTGGTATTCGTAGGGCCAGATGCATACAACACAGTGTCATCTGCATAAAAATGAACATTAAACCTCTGTGTTGGGGAAATTCTTTTGTTCATATAGAGTTTAAATATTGTCAAAATTTACAATATATTTGAAAATAAGTGCATAATACGAGTGGTAATTAGCATGAGTAATATAGTAAATTAGATCTTGACATCCCGCTATAAATACTTATAACTGCTAAGTATTACACATTCTTGAATATTAAGCTATTTCATCTACTCAATATACTTATTCACAATATGTATCTGTCAGTATACAAACACACACACACACACACATACACACACACACACACAATCACAATACAAATCATGGGTCTATCACCACCAACAAGTGACTACATTATAGTGCTATGCTATCCAGCTGCAACCCAACCGCACTGGTGCATCAATGCACACAGATGTAAAGACTAATTTACATTATGAAATCTCCATGAGATCAAGAACGAGTGCATATATTATGAATGACCCCAGACGGGTCTCTAACTACAAATATAATCTCAATTTTAGTGGCAAGTTAACATGATTCTACAGAGACCGCACATAGGATTTTCTCTTTAATATTTTAGGACATTCATTCCAAAATGAGCTCTCCACCGTTTGAAAAAAATGGGGCATGCACTCTCGTGATATTAATACCCACTTGAAAGTACCTCGTTTCTAAATAGTACTGCTGTTATTAGCTATGTAGAGCCCTCTATGAAATAGACTCATTTAGAGCAGTAGGTTATTAGTGTTTATTTTAAATGACGAGAAATGAAGCGGTTTTGCATTTTCTTAGTGTACATCATTGTGACTGGTTCGACAGTGGTTGATTGACAGATGATCACAGAACGGCTTCAGATGCAAGACGTTACACCTAAACGAACTCAAACAATACAATACATGAGTCTTTTTCATGCTCCTTGTGCCTCTGTTGCCCTCCTGTCTCTGGTTCAAACTTGACCTGAGCAAAACCTTCAAGAGTGGAAGCAGATATGGGTCAGCTGTTGATAGTCAGTCAAATGATCCATGTTGGAAACACTGTCTCTGTAACAACCACAGCTAACAAGTGGATTACTGCACAAAATTTGAGAATGTTCATAGAGGAGATTCATCAGGCAAGCATTACAACAACAACAACAATAAATGGTAGGTTATTCGAGGGGTTCAATTCCCTATGTAGAGCCATAGGTACCAACAATCTGCTGTCATGGTGCAAAAGCACTTTTGCTGCAGTCATGAATGCTACAAAATAAGTACATTCCTTGTGTTTAAAATGGGTTTAGATAAAAGTGGCTTTTAACTGATATTGCAGATTTTAGGACTGTGGTTCTGATATTGGGCAATAGCACCGCCGCCTTTCAAACCATTATTAACTCATTAGCTGTTACCCTTTTTATTTGCATTTCAGTTGTTTGGTGCAGGGGCTCAGATAAAGTCTAAACTGAGAGAAACCTTTGAAAGAAATGTGTTTTATAAGAATTATTTAAAAAAGCACTTGACAAATTAAATGACTCTACAATTGATAAAACACTGTTTTCCGGGGGGCCTGGGTAGTGTAGTGGTCTATTCCATTACCTCCCGAGACAGGAATCGCTGGATCGAATCAATCCCTGTGTTACCTCTGGCTTGGTTGGGTGTCCCTACAGACAAAATTGGCCATGTCTGTGGGTGGAAAGCCGGATGTGGGTATATGTCCTGGTCGCTGCACTGGCGCCTCCCCTGGTCGGTTGGGGCGCCTGTTCAGGGGGGAGGGGGAACTGGGGTGAATAGCGTGATCCTCCCATATGCTACGTCCCCCTGGTGAAACTCTTCACCGTCAGGTGAAAAGAAGTGGCTGGCGACTCCATATGTATCAGAGGAAGCATGTGGTAGTCTGCAGCCCTCCCAGGATCGGCAGAGGGGGTGGAGCAGCGACCAGGATGGCTGAGAGAGCAGGTTGATTGGCCAGGTACAATAGGGGAGAAAAAGGGGGAAAATAAAAAAAATGCTGCCCCCCCCTTTTCATTTATTTGTTAAACCAACAATTATAATCATATACTATATATGATGCTGGAGTTTTCTAACTCCTGAAAAGTTGAACTTTTAGTATTCATATTATTTTGTCCCACGACTAAGTGACACATATTCAATATTCAGACTGAAATATATGAAAGTAATAAGATCCTCTTTTTGCCATGACATGTTGCAAAATATGAAATAAATGATTGTTTAAGTCAAGTCAAGTCAATTTTATTTGTATAGCCCAATATCACAAATTACAAATTTGCCTCAAGGGTCTTTACAGCAACACAACATCCTGTCCTTAGACTCTCTCATCGGATAGTGAACAACTCCCCCCCGAAAAAACCAAAACCCTTTTAAAGGGAGAAAAAATAGGAAGAAACCTCAGGGAGAGCAGCAGAGGAGGTATCTCTCTCCCAAGATGGACAACGTGCAATGGCTGTTGTGTTTACACAATTTAGCTTTTTAAAGTTTAGCAATTTAAATTTACAGTTTAGCTCGCTGTTTAGGGGCCCCTGTCCCTTTTTCCATGACTTTTGTGTCTATGTGTCTGTTACATTATCATCCATTAGACCAGTGGATTTTGATTCTCATCATGAGATCACCTTTTTCAGGTTCACTTCTCATCACTTGATCAAGATAATCTTTTTCTTCATGGGATGAACATCTAAGTTGACACAGGAGAGAAAACATCACATATTTGTCTACTGTTTTGTCATTGTCCTCCTTGCTAAGATTAGTTTTGATGTGTGACATGGTTCCTCATATACTAAGCGCTGTCCTTACACACAGATTTGTTTGTAAAAAGTGCATACAAACCGTCTAATCAGTCTTGTGGCATTCTCTAATTTTCTCTTATTTCGGATTTGTTCACTTGCACAATCAAACTTTGAAGTTGTTGCAAACCTGCCATACCTGAATACACAACATGGTCCTGTAGGTCGACCATACCCCCCCCCCTCATTTTCTCCTCAGTTGCACTTAGCCAATTACCCCACTCTTCCGAGCCGTCCCGGTTGCTGCTCCACCCCCTCTGCCGATCCGGGGAGGGCTGCAGACTACCAAATGCCTCCTCCGATACATGTGGAGTCACCAGCTGCTTCTTTTCGCCTGACAGTGAGGAGTTTCAGCAGGGGGACGTAGCGCATGGGAGGATCACACAATTCCCCTCAGGCCCCTTTCCCCCTCTGAACAGGAGCCCCGACCGACCAGAGGAGGCGCTAGTGCAGCGACCAGGACATACCCACATCCTGCTTCCCACCTGCAGACACGGCCAATTGTGTCTGTAGGGACACCCGACCAAGCTTGTGGTAACACAGGGATTCGAACCGGTGATTCCCGTCGGCCATATTTTCCAAGAAGAAGTCCAAAATAGTCTGCCTCAAGATTTGTAAATGTGATGTTGGAACACGTTGAAAATTACGTTTATTTCTGAGCTGATATAAAGATAGGAGGCCTACACATAAAAATTGCATACTAATATTTAGCTTGTTTTAGAATATACTGTACTTTGAAATATATACTCAGGATGTATATATAAATAATATATATATATATATATATATATATATATATATATATATATATATATATATATATATATACACTACCGTTCAAAAGTTTGGGATCACATTGAAATGTCCATATTTTTGAAGGAAAAGCACTGTACTTTTCAATGAAGATAACTTTAAACTAGTCTTAACTTTAAAGAAATACACTCTATACATTGCTAATGTGGTAAATGACTATTCTAGCTGCAAATGTCTGGTTTTTGGTGCAATATCTACATAGGTGTATAGAGGCCCATTTCAAGCAACTATCACTCCAGTGTTCTAATGGTACAATGTGTTTGCTCATTGGCTCAGAAGGCTAATTGATGATTAGAAAACCCTTGTGCAATCATGTTCACACATCTGAAAACAGTTTAGCTCGTTACAGAAGCTACAAAACTGACCTTCCTTTGAGCAGATTGAGTTTCTGGAGCATCACATTTGTGGGGTCAATTAAACGCTCAAAATGGCCAGAAAAAGAGAACTTTCATCTGAAACTCGACAGTCTATTCTTGTTCTTAGAAATGAAGGCTATTCCATGCGAGAAATTGCTAAGAAATTGAAGATTTCCTACACCGGTGTGTACTACTCCCTTCAGAGGACAGCACAAACAGGCTCTAACCAGAGTAGAAAAAGAAGTGGGAGGCTGCGTTGCACAACTGAGCAAGAAGATAAGTACATTAGAGTCTCTAGTTTGAGAGACAGACGCCTCACAGGTCCCCAACTGGCATCTTCATTAAATAGTACCCGCAAAACACCAGTGTCAACATCTACAGTGAAGAGGCGGCTGCGGGATTCTGGGCTTCAGGGCAGAGTGGCAAAGAAAAAGCCATATCTGAGACTGACCAATAAAAGAAAAAGATTAAGATGGGCAAAAGAACACAGACATTGGACAGAGGAAGACTGGAAAAAAGTGTTGTGGACGGATGAATCCAAGTTTGAGGTGTTTGGATCACAAAGAAGAACGTTTGTGAGACGCAGAACAAATGAAAAGATGCTGGAAGAATGCCTGACGCCATCTGTTAAGCATGGTGGAGGTAATGTGATGGTCTGGGGTTGCTTTGGTGCTGGTAAGGTGGGAGACTTGTACAGGGTAAAAGGGATTCTGAATAAGGAAGGCTATCACTCCATTTTGCAACGCCATGCCATACCCAGTGGACAGCGCTTGATTGGAGCTAATTTCATCCAACAACAGGACAATGACCCTAAACACACCTCCAAATTGTGCAAGAACTATTTAGAGCAGAAGCAGGCAGCTGGTATTCTATCGGTAATGGAGTGGCCAGCGCAGTCACCAGATCTGAACCCCATTGAGCTGTTGTGGGAGCAGCTTGACCGTATGGTACGCAAGAAGTGCCCATCCAACCAATCCAACTTGTGGGAGCTGCTTCTGGAAGCGTGGGGTGCAATTTCTCCAGATTACCTCAACAAATTAACAGCTAGAATGCCAAAGGTCTGCAATGCTGTAATTGCTGCAAATGGAGGATTCTTTGACGAAAGCAAAGTTTGATGTAAAAAAAATCTTATTTCAAATACAAATCATTATTTCTAACCTTGTCAATGTCTTGACTCTATTTTCTATTCATTTCACAACATATGGTGGTGAATAAGTGTGACTTTTCATGGAAAACACAAAATTGTTTGGGTGATCCCAAACTTTTGAACGGTAGTGTATATATATATATATATATATATATATATATATATATATATATATATATATATATATATATATATATATATATATATCCAAATGGCATAAGAAAGGCCACTGGTGGCTAAGATAAATTGATAACAGTTCCTTTTCTTTTTGTCAGTGTCTTGGACAAGACTTCTTTTGCAGAGCTATCAGTGGCAGTGTGGACACAAGTAGGAGGACTAGCTGTAAAGCAAGTCTATCTAATGGAAGCAACCCCCCCACACACACACACACAGTGCTCTTCCATAACCCTCCCACCACACAGTGCTCTTCCATAACCTTCCCACCACACAGTGCTCTTCCATAACCCCCCCACACCCCCCCCCCACACACACACACAGTGCTCTTCCATAACGAGAACTGGTGGGATTTTATTAGATTTCCCAGTATGAAAAAACCCTCATGATGAAGGGTTTTAAAACTTTTGGATCTGACAGCACCACTTTGATTTCTGAACTTCTAAAGTTTCTTTTTGGATCTTTTCTCTCTTTTTTTTGGCATGTCTCAATGTAAATATAGCACCTAATGAGCTGTTCATATTCCTTTCTATCTTTGCACGTGACACTCAGAGCCAACTGTGCTTACAGCTACCTGGTAACTATCATTTTGAAACAATTAGCTATTTAGGCTACTAAGAACATTTTGTGTATCCCAATTTCATTAATCTTATACAGTTCTTGTAAGAGCAAATCAGGAGAAAGAGAAGTTAAAAAAATGGTCTTACATGAGTCAGTTTAGCATGCTGAATTCCTCACTTCCCTTTTCTCTATTTTTTCTCGTGTGTTTTTTGTCATATCAGACGCCACCTTTCTGACTCCGATGAACCTCGGGGAAATTTGCATCCTGTTCCTGTGATCCAGAGTTCAGAAAATAACCATTTTTGAGCCAACATGGTCTCATGCAACATGGCAGCATGAGACCAGTAAAGTGGTACACACATCCCCGCATCCGGACCTTTTTAATTCTTGGAACATCGAGTATTTTCTCAGCTGATTTACATAATGTTTTTGTATATTCCACTCCCATTATCGCAATATCCAGGATGTCAGAGAATCTAAAAATATGGTGCTGTTAATTCAGGCGGAGGTGAGGCCCTTCCACTGTATGCATGACCAAAGCTGCAAAGCATGTTGTCATGCACCTCCTACAGGACATCACAGGGAACATGACTTGATTCGTCTCAAAGCCGAACAAGTGCAACTCATTTCCCTTCCACCTCGACTCATATCTAGTCTCAAGTAGCATGATTTATGCATGCATCTCTTTGAGAGGAACATTTTCATCCCCCATAATCAGATTAAGGATTTAGTTAATAATGCATTTTGCCACTGCACTCCAGTATGTACAAAACTACAACGAGTTGTCAGTGATGACATTTTGTGTTCAATCTCCTCATGAGTAACACAATTTCCACAACGATCTATGAGCTGGGGCGTCTGGGTAGAGTAGCGGTCTATTTTGCTGCCTACCAACACGGGGAAGGCGGTTTGAATCCCTGTGTTACCACCAGCTTGGTTGGGGCGTCCCTACAGACACAACTAGCCTTGTCTGCGGGTGGGAAGCCGGATGTGGGTATGTGTCCCAGTCGCTGCACTAGCGCCTACCTCTGGTCAGTCGGGTTGCCTGTTCAGGGGGGAGAGGGAACTAGGGGGGATGGTGTGATCCTCCCATGCGCTACATCCCCCTGGCGAAACTCCTTACTGTCAGGTGAAAAGATGCGGCTGGCGACTCCACATGTATCGGAGGAGGCAGATCGGCAGAGGAGGTGGAGTAGCGATCGGGACGGCTCGGAAGAGTGGTGTAATTGGCCAGATACAATTGGGGAGAAAGGGGGGGCAATCTATGCGCTCCATCCATCACATTTTTTGTCAGACTGGGGTGTTTTTGCGTATGTAGTATATACAGTACCCGAGACACCACTTGCCTTAACTCCATGAAAGCATCACATTGTACCCTCTCAATAACTCAAGTAAAACCAGGTCTTACAAGTTACGGAGAAAGAGGAACCGAAGAGTAATTTTTCCCAATAGCATTCCTCCTCCTCCTCTCTCCGTCCTAGTCTTGCATACAGCTGGTTTTTACTGGTCCATCAGGATTCACATCACGCATCGTCACACTACAATATCTGTGAGCACATAGTTCTCGTAACATCTCCACAGTATTCTGAATGATACACTGTCAGATTAGGAGTTAATGTGGTGCCAGACTCTGACAAAATTGCGTGTCTGTGTTTTGCACTTTGCACTAAATCAGCCATAGCATCTTCCATTTTTAACTTAATACTGATCTGCCTCATTTTGTTAGTTAGGAGTATGGAATAATGCAAATAATATTGTACAGCGGTACAATTTCATATTTAACATTTATGTTCTGTTCAGGTCAAAATAACTCATTTTAAATAACTTTTTACCAAAAATATTATTATCATTATTAATGATTGAGATGAAGACAAGACATACTGGGTATTTTTTTAAATAAACTTAACAACTGCGTTCCTATAAAATCCATGAAATCCTTTTACGTGTCATTGTAACCAACAAACAGTTGTGTAAAACAGAACAGGACTTGAGGGTTTGCATTATCACTACCGTTCTTCAGCCATGCAATGCAATGGCTTACACACATTTCTGAAGTTCACTGTGCCGAAGGCAGCACCAATTAAATTCATGGTTTGCATGAACGGAGTTTGGTGTAAAATATATCCTACATGTATTGAAGGTCATGCTTTTTTACCTTTTTACGGCCATATGAGTTAATGAGTTAATGAGATAAAGCCCACTTAGGCAAATTTGTAATTTGTAATATTGGGCTATACAAATAGAATGGCTTTAATGAGGTACCTATACTGGCCGAATCCTTTAAAAGGGAACAGACAACTGAATGACAGCTCCCCATTAGCTGCTTTTCCCCTCCTAATTGGAAAATAGGAGTAGGTTAATTTATTTGCTTTGATCGTCACGCATAAAAGCAGGCTGTCACTGCATCATTCATGCAGGAGGACACATTTACTGTTGACTTTTAATATTTATGTAAATTAATGTAAAATACATACGAGGTTTGGTTTAAAATGGCATAAAGAAATCGAACATAACAAACGACAGAGAAGTGAAGGAAATAAAGCAAAAAAAAAAAGGGGGGATATTTTCCTCAAGGCAAATACAAAGGTATCCAACTTACAAGAATTACAGATGTGTTTAAAATAATCAGCTGACACTCCGAACCAAAGCGAGACATAGCTAAAACAGGCAGCAGTCCTTACTTAAGGATGTCACGCTAAAGCTTATTGCCATTATTTGACACACTGGTTGCTTTGGGGATCAAATCTATCGTTCTAACCAACAAGCCATCACACCACCAACAAACACAGGTTTCTCCTTGTCGCTGGGCTACTGGAATGATGGCCTGAGCAGAGTCAGGCTTCACATTTGAAATGTGTATGAACCCCAAACATGAATGCATGAATAGTGTAATGCTAACACTGTAATGCTGCATCAACCCTGCAGTGGAGGCCCTCTGGGTATGGCCTCTGGGCTTATGACTAAGCAAGGGGTCCTCTGTTACTTGGTGGGTAAAAAAATAACCACAGTTGAAGTCTTCATTCTCTGTCTAGCTTAGTGGACATGGCACGACACTAACACTGTGAAGGTAAAAGGTTTCATTTCCATTGGGGATCCTGATAAAAATAATAATAATATCATATACTATATACAAACCCCAATTCCAATGAAGTTGGGACGTTGTGTAAAACGTGAATAAAAACAGAATACAATGATTTGCAAATTCTTTTCGACCTACAATTGAATACACTACAAAGACAAGATATTTAATTTTCAAACTGATAAACTTTATTGTTTTTCGCAAATATTCACTCATTTTGAATTTGATGCCGGCAACACGTTCACAAGAAGCTGAGACAGGGGCAACAAAAGACTGGGAAAGTTGAGGAATGCTCAAAAAACACCTGTTTGGAACATTCCACAGGTGAACAGGTTAACTGGAAACAGGTGAGTGTCATGATTGGGTATAAAAGGAGCATCCCCGAAAGGCTCAGTCCTTCACAAGCAAGGATGGGGCGAGGGTCACCACTTTGTGAACAACCGCGTGAGCAAATAGTCCAACAGTTTAAGAACAACGTTTCTCAACATACAATTGCAAGGAATTTAGGGATTTCATCATCTACAGTCCATAATATCATCAAAAGATTCAGAGAATCCGGAGAAATCTCTGCACGTAAACAGCAAGGCTGAAAACCAACACTGAATGCCCGTGACCTTCGACCCCTCAGGTGGCACTGCATTAAAACCAACATCATTCTGTAAAGGATATTACCACGTGGGCTCAGGAACACTTGGGAAAACCATCGTCAGCTAACACAGTTCGTCGCTACATCTACAAGTGCAAGTTAAAACTCTACCATGCAAAGCGAAAGCCATATATCAACTACACCCAGAAACGCCGCCGGCGTCTCTGGGCCCGAGCTCATCTGAGATGGACTGACGCACAATGGAAAAGTGTGCTGTGGTCTGACAAGTCCACATTTCAGATTGTTTTTGGAAATCATGGACGTCGAGTCCTCCGGGCTAAAGAGGAAGAGGACCATCCAGATTGTTATCAGTGCAAAGTTCAAAAGCCAGCATCTGTGATGGTATGGGGGTGTGTTAGTGCTCATGGCATCATGGGTAACTTGCACATCTGTGAAGGCACCATTAATGCTGAAAGGTACATACAGGATTTGGAGCAACATATGCTGCCATCCAAGCGACGTCTTTTTCAGGGACGTCCCTGCTTATTTCAGCAAGACAATGCCAAGCCACATTCTGCACATGTTACAACAGCGTGGCTTCGTAGTAAAAGAGTGCGGGTACTAGACTGGCCTGCCTGCAGTCCAGACATGTCCCCCTTTGAAAATGTGTGGCGCATTATGAAGCGCAAAATACGACAACGGAGGCCCCGGACTGTTGAGCAACTGAAGTCGTACATCAAGCAAGAATGGGAAAGGATTCCACCTACAAAGCTTCAACAGTTAGTGTCCTCAGTTCCCAAACACTTATTGAGTGTTGTTAAAAGGAAAGGTGATGTGACAAAGTGGTGAACATGCCCCTGTCCCAGCTTTTTTGGAACGTGTTGCAGGCATCAAATTCAAAATGAGTGAATATTTGCAAAAAACAATAAAGTTTATCAGTTTGAACATTAAATATCTTGTCTTTGTAGTGTATTCAAATGAATATAGCTCGAAAAGGATTTGCAAATCATTGTATTCTGTTTTTATTTACGTTTTACACAATGTCCCAACTTCATTGGAATTGGGGTTTGCACACACACACACACACACACACACACACACACACACACACACACACACACACACACACACACACACATACATATATATATATATATATATATATATATATATATATATATATATATATATATATATATATATATATATCAGAGGATAACACTGGATGATCCGCTGTGGCGACCCCTAACGGGAGCAGCCAAAAGTAGTAGTAGTAGATATCAGAGGATAACACGCTAGCATTTTTTTGTGTGGCTTTTTTCCGCCTTTTTCTCCCCAATTGTACTTGGCCAATTACCCCACTCTTCCGAGCTGCCATGCGCTGCTCCACCCCCTCTGCTGATCTGGGGAGGGCTGCAAACTACCACATGCCTCCTCTAATACATGTGGAGTCGCCAACTGCTTCTTTTCACCTGACATTGAGGAGTTTCACCAGAGGGACGTAGCATGTGGAAGGATCACGCCATCCCCCCCTCCCCAGTCCCCCCCCCAACAGGTGCCCTGACTGACCAGAGGAGGCGCTAGTGCAGCGATCAGGACACACACCCACATCTGGCTTCCCACCCGCCGACACGGCAAATTGTGTCTACAAGGATGCCCGACCAAGCTGTAGGTAACACAAGGATTCGAACCGGTGATCCCCTGTGTTGGTAGGCAACAGAATAGACGGTTATGCTACCTGGACACCCTACGCTAGTTTTTTTAATCACATTTTGTCCCTTCTACATACCCTTAGTTGGCTACTTAGGCACAGGCACAGTGATGGATAAAAAAACCAACAAAAGAAACCCATCACTGGACTTTTGAATGGCTCATTTCCCTTGAAAAGACTGCCAGACGGTTCAGTTGACGAAGCAAAAGTAATACGCCACTTGTCCATCCATCCATTATCCGAACCGCTTATCCTGCTCTCAGAGTTGCGGGGACTCTGGAGCCTATCCCAGCAGTCATTGGGTGGCAGGCGGGGAGACACCCTGGACAGGCCGCCAGGCAATCACACAGGGTCCACACACACACACACACACACACACACACACACACACACACACACACACACACACACACACACACACACACACACACACACACACATCAAGTGAAATTTCACTGTCGCCTAAGTACTTCGAGTTTGAGCTACCACCTACAAGCTAACCATTTGTTAACCTCTCATTCCTCAGTTTTCAACTCAACTCAAAGTTAAGGGAGCTATTTTCTATAGTAGCATAAGAGAGGGTGATATTTCTCAATGTGGAACAGTGCAAGCCTTTCAGAAAAAAAAATATGTATAGTATTTCACAGAATAAGCACTATGGTCCTGCTAACAGACTGTTTGCAGACAGGATTACAGTATTTTAAGTTATCCTACCACTAAGTCATGGTCTCAAGACTATACTGTTGTAGCATTCTGTATTTAAGCTGGATTTTCTTTGAAGTAGGCATTGTGTTTACTAGGTCTACATTGCACCCTTTTGTTTTGTTTAGTTTTTTGATTGGACTTCTTTCGATTTGAAAGAAGTAATATAAAGACCATAAAACTAAATGAATTCTTTGTGTTCATTTGATTCTCAGTCAAAAAAATTCTGGTAAGAATTGCTTTACACTGTTAATATGGACTTAAAAACTACCTGAAATGCAAAATAATGACATTTTAAACATGCGATTCAAAACGCAATTAATCGCGATTGATTACTAAAATTCAGAGGTTAATTGCAATTAAGAAAATCATTTGACAGCTATATATTTATATATGTATGTGTGTGTGTGTGTGTGTATATAGTAAATATATACACTCACTGGCCACTTTATTAGGTAAACCTTGCTAGTACTGGGTTGGACCCCCTTTTGCCTTCAGAACTGCCTTAATCCTTCGTGGCATAGATTCAACAAGGTACTGGAAACATTCCTCAGAGAGTTTGGTCCATATTGACATGATAGCATCACGCAGTTGCTGCAGATTTGTCGGCTGCACATCCATGATGCGAATCTCCCGGTCCACCACATCCCAAAGGTGCTCTATTGGATTGAGATCTGGTGACTGTGGAGGCCATTTGAGTACAGTGAACTCATTGTCATGTTCAAGAAACCAGTCTGAGATGATTCGAGCTTTATGACATGGCGCATTATCCTGCTGGAAGTAGCCATCAGAAGATGGGAACACTGTGGTCATAAAGGGATGGACATGGTCAGCAACAATACTCAGGTAGGCTGTGGCGTTGACACGATGCTCAATTGGTACTAAGGGGCCCAAAGTGTGCCAAGAAAATATCCCCCACACCATTACACCACCACCACCAGCCTGAAGCGTTGATACAAGGCAGGATGGATCCATGCTTTCATGTTGTTGATGCCAAATTCTGACCCTACCATCTGAATTTCGCAGCAGAAATCGAGACTCATCAGATCAGGCAACGTTTTTCCAATCTTCTATTGTCCAATTTTGGTGTGCATGTGCGAATTGTAGCCTCCGTTTCCTGTTCTTAGCTGACAGGAGTGGCACCTGGTGTGGTCTTCTGCTGCTGTAGCCCATCTGCCTCAAGGTTCGACGTGTTGTGCGTTCAGAGATGCTCTTCTGCATACCTCGGTTGTAATGAGTGGTTATTTGAGTTACTGTTGCCTTTCTATCAGCTCGAACCAGTCTGGCCATTCTCCTCTGACCTCTGGCATCAACAAGGCATTTTCGCCCACACAACTGCCGCTCACTGGATATTTTCTCTTTTTCGGACCATTCGCTGTAAACCCTAGAGATGGTTGTGCGTGAAAATCCCAGTAGATCAGCAGTTTCTGAAATACTCAGACCAGCCCGTCTGGCACCAACAACCACGCCACGTTCAAAGTCACTTAAATCACCTTTCTTCCCCATTCTGATGCTCGGTTTGAACTGCAGCAGATCGTCTTGACCATGTCTACATGCCTAAATGCATTGAGTTGCTGCCATGAGATTGGCTGATTAGAAATTTGCGTTAACGAGCAGTTGGCCAGGTGTGCCTAATAAAGTGGCCGGTGAGTGTATATTTATATAAAGATAGATGTAGGAAAAAAAATTAATGCGTTTCAGTACAAGCTTGTTTCATGTGTCGCACACTCATCAGCTGCCAATGTGATTAAACAAAAAAAGAAAAACACAGTAAACACCCTTTTGAAGGAAAATGCCAGACAGAGGGAGTCATCTACCAGGCATCAGTGACAAGAGAAGACAACTGCAATGTGGGATTAACAGAAAGCGCTTTTAAAATTAGGTTTAATGCCCATAAGAGTAGCTTCAGAAATTAGCATGCAAGAAATGCAACGCCCTTAAGCCACCACATTTGGTCAGTGGTAGATGAGAATATTAATTACTCTATTTCATGGAAAATCCTCATGAAGATAATAATAATAATAATAAATCAATCTTATATAGCGCTTTTCTAGTACTCAAAGTCGCTTTAGAATAAATGGAGTGAAACAAGACGAGAGATGAACATAACACAGGTGGATGGGAAGGGGGGCTACGAGAGGGAGAAGCGGCAGCCACAGACGACGCCAGCAGTACTCTCAGACTTGGACAGATATAAAGGGAAAGAAAAACGAACATCATAAATCACATAAATCACAGGTGCAGGTCAAGCGCTCAGTCCCCAGCCTGCCCCAGACCAGGGGTGTATGAGCGGACGGGGGGGCACGAGAAGGCAATGGAGAAAAGGTGTGTCTTGAGACGGGACTGGAAGAGTGGGAGGGATTTTGAGTCTCTATTGATTTGGGGAAGTGAAGAGTCTGGAGAAGGGTCAGTCACCAAAGCCGCGGAGGTTGGACCTGGGGGTACAGAAAAGGGAGGCTGATGTGGATCTGAGGAACCGAGAGGGTTGGTAAGGGGATTGGAGATCGGTGAGGTATGGGGGAGCCAGTTTGTGAAGGGCTTTATAAGTGAGAATCAGGAGTTTGTAATTGATCCGGTGGGAGATGGGTAGCCAGTGGTCAATGCATATTCAAGATCAATGCATATTCAATTAACAGCAAAAGATGTGACATATGCTTGGCAGAGAAATATTTCATTATTTGCAAGCCTGATATGTCCACCTTGAACAGTAGAAATGAATTGGCCACCAGCTGTAGACACAGAAAAAATATCTGCTTTGTAATTACAAGTAAAACAATGTCTTTACTGCCCCCACCCCCCCATTAGATGATACACGTGACATTTATTAGATGTTACATTTTTATATTTTAACTGTCTGCCCTTCCAACTGTGCCCCAACACCACTCCACTATATGATATTCATAAATGACCCCATTTATATTTTAA
This sequence comes from Lampris incognitus, assembly GCF_029633865.1. NCBI lineage: Eukaryota > Metazoa > Chordata > Actinopteri > Lampriformes > Lampridae > Lampris > Lampris incognitus. The sequence continues at coordinate 100,104,756 of NC_079212.1, read as the reverse complement.
ATGCAGGCTATTTCAACAGTGCCCGGCCCTTTAAATCCCAACAAGTCCCAACCCCTACTGCACTGGTTGTAATGTTTTCTATCCCACCATTGGCTGCTGTGCATTATAACTACCTACCCTATTGGTTGTAATATTTCAAATGTTTTCTACCCTCTCATTGGTTGCTGTCCACCGAAATTAGGGGCGTGACATGGGGCAACGTAATAATTATTGACTGTGTGTTTTTCTTTGTTGTTTAATCACACTGGCAGCTGATGAGTGCGTGACGCACGAAACAAGCTTGTACTGAAATGCATTAAAGTTTTTTTTCCCTACATCTATCGTAATATTCCGCTCTTCATTTGTTGACCACTTTTATCTATAGCCTTAATTTACGGAAATAAAAATGCTATATATATATATTTGCAGTGAAAGATGCTGAAAGCTATAGTGAAAGATAACAGCAGACACTGACTGGTTTGCCATTTTCAAGGAGACAGGTATTTAATCATCTTTCAAATTTGAAATTTAACCAAGGTGACTGCCATGTGCACACACAAGAACAACAAAGCACTTAAAAACTTCAGCCAAAACGTGAGCAATATGGCAAATATTTTGTTTTTCCTTGAGCACTTTTTGTAGGGGAACTCCCCAATTATCGTGTCAGGTAAAGGTGGCTGTCAAGGGCTAAAAAAAAAAAAGCAAGCATTTTGAGGCAAGTTTCCACAACAGCCTGCATTTATAATACTCCACTTCTGGGCCCTTGTACATGTTGCCCTCATTTAACCTTTGTGTTAATGTATTCCAAGTGGAGCTGAGTGTGTCGGAGCATAAGGATGTGGTGTTTGCCGTGTCTTATAAAGAGAGTCTGTGTCGGCATCACGTTTCTGCACCAACTAGTCAAGAGTGGAAGGAATGCACGTCACACAAATCAGAGGAGCATGAAACAAATGGCACACAAATGCTAACTTGACTTTCTGTCTACTTTCAATACATTCTATTTGTGTTTTTTGACTTTTGATTTTGATATACTCTGTTAATCCTCGTGGGGAAATTCTGCTCTGCATTTAACCCATCCTAGCTGTGTAGCTAGGAGCAGTGGGCAGCCGCCGTGCATTGCCCGGGGACCAACTGCAGAGTTTCTTTCCACTGCCTTGCTCAGGGGCACAGACAGGAGTATTAACCCTAATATGCATGTCTTTTTGATGGAGGGGGAAATCGGAGTGCCCGGAGAAAAGCCATCACAGACAAAGGGAGAACATTCAAACTTCACACGTAGGATGACCTGGGATGACCCCCAGGGTTGGACAACCCCGAGGTTCAAACCCAGGACCTTCTTGCTATGAAATGACAGTGCTAACCACTGGGCCACCATGCTGCTCAAGTGCTGCTCAATTTCAAAACTGTTAATGACCAAAACTGGTGTTAAGCCTTTTTCTGATACACAAGAACTATTTAATTCAGTCAGTTGCTGTTGACTATTTTATGTGGTTAACTATGGCCAGTAAGGCCTTTAAGTAAGGTGACCAGCTCAACTGAATTGTGGCCCAATCAGGTTTGTTCTGGTTGTAAAGACAGAGGAGACTCTAAATACAATCCATACATGCCAGGGTTGAGGCTATCCCTTCGCAAAGACATGGAAGATATAAGGCATAAATATCTTGTTTGCACATGTATAAAGAAAAGTCTAATCAGCATGTTTGTCTTCCTATTCACAAAACAGGTATGAAAAAGTAAGCTATGTGACACATACACATTCTATCTATTTGGTGCAAATTGAGAAACATCTGGATTGTAGCAGGTGTTAACATCCTGTCTTGCTTATATCAGCCATCTTTTTAACCAAACGAGATGAGGATATGTCGTGAAAGAACTAAGCTCCACATGCTACGCAAACACTCCGCACTTCCTGCTGTCTCTCCCCCGATGCAATCCTGATGGTGAAGGACTCTGACTGAAACTCAAACAGCATGTTCAAGAGAAGTTCAAAAGAAGGACTGAGTTTATATTTTGCAATCTTTACTTGCTGCACTGTCTGTTTGTCTCTCTCCTATGAAGAAAAAAAATAGAGAAATACAGTTTCTGAGAGACAACTCAAAAATAGCATGAAAATACTGAGATGCTAGGAAAGAGAGAGATCATTGGTATGTGCTGCCAGGTAGATCTATTATGTTGTTTTTATGGGTAACAGTCTGGTAAAACAGAGCAAAAGAAAATAAGGAAAAAGCAATACTTCTGCAACAGCTACATTTAGTGTGTAGTGGTGTCATAGCATATATCTACTGGATTAAGGACCGCACACATTGATGCAGAAACAGAGTGCCAAGTCAAATGACTTGAGTCAAAGGAATTGAGTCAAGTGCCTCCTGTAGCACACACTGGAAGTGCCACCTGATGCCCGTCAGATAAGAAAACCATCTTTACATAGCGCTGATCTGCAAATCCAGGAAACACTTTTTTTTTTCTCGAAGAAAATATGAGTCTGTAGGAGCGTCAACACCTGGGACTGGAGCAGTGCCCTGAGAATTCACAGCTGCACGAGCTGACATGTGTCGACTTGAGTCTAGACGCTGTTGATGTGGGGGTTTTATATTGAATAAATAAATAGAATCCCTCTTGACTCCTATCACCTGTCACTGGTATGTGCAAGCCTATGCAGAAAACTAGCTTAATGTGCCACTTCAACACCCCTAAAACACGTTTAAATAGGTGTCTTGCAAGACACTAAACAGTCAGACAGAGAAGAAAAGTCAACCACTCTTGATATTTTTTTGGTAACACTTTATTTTAGCGGATCAGAAATTACCTAGTAATTTCCTAGTAATAAGGTGATAGTTTTTACAGGTAATTTTACAGCTAACCTTAACTCTAACCCTAACCCAAATTACAAGGTAATTTCAACCTTATTTCTAAGAAATTACATAATAATTAACACCTTATTACTAGGAAATTACTAGGTAATTTCCGACCCCTTAAAACAAAGTGTAACCTTTTCCTTTTTTTTTTTACATTTCGTACCTTGTTCAACTGCTTGAAACCCCTACTTGTGTACAGACAGTATCCTTTGAGTATATGAGTCGAGATGCGAGTGTTGGCAAACGCTCAAGGACAAGTTTATGTTTGTGAGTGAGTTAATATCTGTCGGTGTGTTTGAAATCACCTTGACTTGTATTTTGTATATTTGTTTGCATGGCACAGCTATATGTTTTTGTGTGTATGTGAGTCTGTATGTGACTGTGTGTTTGTGCATGTGTGTGTGTGTGAGAGAGAGAGGGGGGGGGGGAGAGGGAGGGAGAGAGAGAGAGTGAGCGAGAGAGAGAAAAGAGAGAGCAAGCTACATCTGTGGATGGCCCCCTGGAGGAAGAGAGGCATCCCGCCAGGCTCTTTGTCAGATTCTCAAGTCTTTGATGCTGCTGCTGCCGTCTCCCCTCACACCTACCCCTCTAGCCACATATTCACACAGGACTAGAGTTCCCCCAATTATATTCAGTGAGATTACAGAGATCTTCAAAGTGAGTGGACTCAGACACGGCTCAGTGTCCTGGCTCAAGGGCGCTTCCACAGGACGCACAGCTGTTGTGGGGATTGAAGCTCTGAACTTTTACAAATATGTCACAATAGTAATATTCCTACACTAGTCTCATAAGTACAACTGAAAAGATTACCGATTTAGATTAATGTGATGTCATGGGGGGGCTGTCATCCATTTAAACTGTGTTTAGTCAGACTCTCAGGTAAAAACCGACTAAAGTCAAAGCAGTGTCTGAAATCCACCCGTTTGCTCTATAGTGCACTATACTCACCTTCCTCGATTCTGTTTGAGTGTCCTAATTCTAATAGTTCTGTCTAATATTTATTCACTATCTAGTGTCCTTAAAAATTCCCACAATGCAACTGAAAATGTAGTGGCCGATGCATGTACATTACTTCATGCTAAAACACCACAATGCAATATTTCGCCGCTTCTCTGCTCGTGCACTCTTTTTACTGCCAAATACTGCATGACATGATGAGAAGAACCCACAAAACGACAACTCATTAGGGTCCGAAATCTCCATTTATTACTGGACTGGACACAGCTCGTATCTCCTGTTTGCTTCTGTTGCATTGGTGGCTCTATGCAAGAAAACATATATTTTTGCTAGGCATATGCAGTGCCCCTTCCTGACCTCTTCCACCAAAAGATGCAGCAGTCAGTAAATAATTCGAATCAGCCAACACAGAGTTGGGAGTAACCTAGCAACAAGCACCTCGAAATGGGTACGGAGCCAAAACTGGCCACCACTGATGTGCAGTGAGCGAGCTGCAGAAAGTTCAGCACCTTGGACAAACCAACAGTTTGTTATGGGGAGCGGTTCTGTGACCGTTATGTTTCAGTAAAGTCACATTAATGACCTGGCCACCGTGACACCGCTATGCCAAATCTCACATTCACACTGATATACAACCAAGGACAGGAAAAATACTGGGCTGTGAAGGATTATGGGAGTACAGCAGTCTGGTTACAAAACTTGCATCTGGCCAGGCTCTCCATCATGTTTCGAGGTCCTAAAGCGTTGGTGCTACTTTCTATTCTGCTATTTATGGTTACATATAACCACTGACTGAAAACAGCAACAACGATAACAATTTAAATTTTAGTGAATGGGTTTAGTCATATTTTACCTTCTTAATACATTTAGAAATAAAGTCAAACATGCTCAAGAAACCAAATACATAGTCGCGAGGGTTCAAGGGTTGGAGTTGCGGAGATGCAACCCTGGTTAAGGCATGAGCAAGCCGTGTGTGTGTGTGTGTGTGTGTGTGTGTGTGTGTGTGTGTGTGTGTGTGTGTGTGTGTGTGTGTGTGTGTGTGTTCAGATGGACTATGTTGGAGGTGAAAAGAGGTTAAGGTTGAACCTGGTTCAGATTTTAAAAAAAAGAAGCTCGATTTAGGCAAGGGGTGAAGTGTGTTTGCTTGTATGAACTTGCTAGGAAAAGACTTCCACACATGTGGGGGCATTACAGGGATCTAATTTTACAAGCTGTAGCTTGCCTTGAGTTTGTTATGGAAAATTCATTTCTATTTAATTGTATTGGACTTTCACAGTGCTCCACTGAAAGACCAGAGGCAGTCATTTTCAATAGCTGCTGTAGGGCATTTTCTGTTAAAACAAATGGGTTATGTGCAAAAATAAATTACGGAAATGGAGCCACTGTTGGAAACTTTTTACCCCTCAGTGGCAATAACTCAGTGCATGTACTCATGGGCAAATAATTAAGCTGACTGATAATCATATCTGTCACACTGTTAATTTTGGTCAACATTGTTACTAAAGATTAAAAAAAGCAACGTGTTCTTAATTTCTCAAGTATTTAATAGGCCTTAAGTGGATGTAATTGCGACATTAACATTGACCCACAACGCATAATTCTTTCCTGTTTTCTCTCATGACGAAGCTCACAGCATGATTCATGCAAAGGATTAATTGTCGAGCACTGGCAATCGTGGTCTGTAAGTCAACTTTCAAATAAAACTTATTCACCCCATTTCTATGCCATGGACTTCACAGAAAGGCGAGTCAGTTCATCTGGGCACAACGTTTACTGAGAGAAATGTTTTATCACTCATCTAATGCCCCTTTTCCCCTGCATGGTACTGGCTCAACTCGACTCTACTCTATTAGAACCTACTTGCTCTACTTTTTGGGATTTTGTTCCCTTACGGCGAAGCCCCGCTGGTCATTTGTGGGTATGTTGATTGGTTGTTTTTTCAAAAAAAAAATCTATCGGATGGAAGTGAGATTAAGAGAATACAAGTGATCTTAAACCATTACACGGAAACTAGCCAATGACATCTTGATGTCCACATTCTTCTAAAATGCTTGGATATTATTGGCTGTTGGTCAAATCTACCCCCCCCCCCACCAAATCCTACCTGAACATTTGTTTTCAACCAGATAATTTACATCAAACTGCCAAAGTTCACGGTGCTCTAAATCCATTTTCATGGGACCTTTAAAGGGTTAAACTTAACTACACAGGAACGAACTGAATTGTCATGTTCTTACGCCTCTGAAGATGTTATTTTAATATCGAACACGCTCAAATGATTGGATTACATTGCAGGTACTGGCTGTTTTTACAGAGCTTGGAAAATCCAGTTTTTGGCACTTGTACACCTGCAACCTGGCATAAGAGGCAGAACATCCTCAAGCTTACCTCATTTTTATCCTAAGGACAATTCAAATGTTTAATTTCATCTTATTTCATTTTCAACTGCTCTTATTTTCAGCTGACTCGTTTGCTGTAAATTCTAAATTTTATTTTTTATGGTTTTAATATGTTAGCATTTCAGCATTTTGGTTTTTTATTACTTCTAATTTATATTGCCTTTTTTATCAAACTATATCTTATCTGTGTTTATTGGTGCCTAGGATGCGTTGTGTGTGTTTTTTTCTTTTCTTGGCTATATTGTAAAGGAGGTCTCTACCTCAGTATATTTCCGAGTCTAAATAAAGGCTGAATGAATGAATGAATGAATGAATGAATGAATGAATGAATGAATGAATAAATGAATGAATGAATGAATGAATGAATGAATGAATGAATGAATGAATGAATGAATGAATGAATGAATGAATGAATGAATAAATGAATGAACGAATACTATATTTCAGACATGGGCATGATTCATCTGGGTGTCATTTTAAATTCAGTATAAGCCTGGAGATAGAAAGAATTTGCATTCAATTTTATATCTACTATCTAATACAGAATTTCCAATGCAGGAGAAAAGAACAACTCTTATGCCTGTATTTTTAACTTTATACTACCTAGTGACTGATTGTTTGCTGATAAACTGCTCTCATCCTGCTTTATATTTTTACAGTAATTCGCAGTCATAATACCCATTCTACCACTGATCCACTGTTTTATGTTAGCTTTACTTTTTCATTTATTACTTTACTGTTATTAACAGCAACTAAACCCTATATCACTGCTGTGAGTTTGCTTCGATCTGAAGGGGAAAATCCATCTATAAGTGCTGGAATGATCTTTGGACCAGATGATGTAAGCATAGCAAGATGATCATAGCTCCAGCTAATAACATTAATGATGGGTACGTTTCATTTTGTCATGACAATGAGCAAGCAATGACGCTGGTCAATAGCTTTGTCAACGTTTCTCAGTGCCAGACCTATATGAAACGCATTAATACTGTTATTTGCAGGTGGGTTTATCCTGCTATGCTTACATCCCTTGGTCTCAAGATACAGATGGTTTCTCAATCTGTAGATGGCAGCAAACACAAAAGTGTTAAAGGATTTAGTTGTTGTTTAAACAGTTCTGGCTATTTTCTTTCTAATGTATTCCTCTACATTCCTTTTAGTTTCTCTTTATTTTCTCATTTATTTTTTTAAATATGTTTTCTTCTTTTTAGATTTATTTTTCTTTTAGTCTGCATTTCTTATTAAATGCATTTTAATGCCTCATGTGAAACCCTTTGAATTGCATTTATGTATGAAATGTGCTATACAAATAAACTTGCCTTGCCTTACTTATGCTCAGTGGAGCCGGCCCAGTGGCCACGGGGGGCCAACTGTAGATATACTTGGCAATTCCCATAGACTAAGGCTAAGAGACTAAGGTTGTACTTAAGCTCTCAGGTATGAATGCTTGAACCGGCACAAATACGAAATGGGGGAGAGCTGGAAAAGAGAGAACATGCTTTTGAAATAGAAAAAAAAAAAAATAAAAAAAAAAAAAATATATATATATAGAGTTAGTGTTATTTGCTGTGGATAAGGACACTGGTTAGGTAAATGATGAACAGCCAAGTGAAAGAGGACTAGTGATTTGTATGCAGCATCAGCCTCCAGTCAAGTCCTGTGTTACTCTCACTTTATCCTTTGAGACTGCAGAGCACCAGGCCCATTCATTATTACACACGTTCCATACACGTATACAAACACATGCTCTCTCCCACTTCCTCCCCCACTCTTGCTCCCATCTAGCTCACCCAGACTGCGAAAAGACACGTTTATTTCTCTGCCACAAACATCCACTGCACACCATGCACTTGACATTACGTTTGTTACACACACAAAAGTAACACACAAAGACACACAGATGCACACAAACTTCTACACGAACGCGGGGTGCACGTAAACACATACTAAGTAAGACACAGCACGCGAACACGCCTCAACCTGTGAATGCTGGCCTCATTTATAATGAAGGGCATTGACCAGAGATAACCAGTGAGAGAGGAGAAAGAGACAGAGTGAATTACCCATGGTACCCATTGCTCACATGGATTTCAAGATCCATCTGGGGTACACACACACACACACACACACACACACACACACACACACACACACACACACACACACACACACACACACACACACACACACACACACAAAGAGTCAGAACAAACACACTAGCTCAAAGCTCTTCGTGCAACCCATCAGACGTCTCTCCTGCCTTGCACAAAAGCACACATACACCAAAACTATGTTTAACATAAAACAGCATATACAGCCAATTCACACATCATGTCACACCCCCCCCCCCACTATAAGTAGATCCACTAATACATGTAGGCTAGGGTAGCATACTATGTACTGCTGATACCGCTGATACACTTTAGTGGTAGTGGCAGTACAAACAGTAGTATTAGCACATAAGACTTTAGTGCACCATACAACCTATTGATTTCTTTACTCTCCCCCGCCTCTGCGGGGGAGCTCAGAGTCAGTTACAATGGATGTAATGTCTTGCTCTGGGGCACTACAGCACAGAGGAAGAGGTGCCCCCCCCCTCCCCACAAATACACAAACTTTCCTCTTCTCTGACAGATTCCCCCTTTGGCCAGTCCCAGCAAATAAGACAAACAAACAGAGGAAAATAAAATAAGAGTTAAGAGTGACAAAAGAAGAGCTTAACTGTAGCCGCTTTCAGAAGCAGATCTGCTGGCGCTTGTGTTAATGCACGGCAAGTCATGCAGGAAAGACAGCAGGGGAAATGGAAGGATAGACACGAGAAGACAGGATTTGAGTGGGGGAAATGATACCGTGACAGATCGGAGGAAACGTCAGCGGAGGGGTGGGGGGGGGTCTTTTAGGAGCCAGGCATGCTTTCTGCAAATCTTTTGCTGACTTATGACAAGAGCGTTCCCCCCTACAATAATATAAAGGAACAATCATATGTAGCACTCTAGGTCCCCATATGCAAAACACACATTCACACTCAAACTCTCACACAGGTACACATACAGGGCCATGCACTCCACAAACCAAACACACACACATCTGAACACACTCCCACACAGATACAGTCACACACTCCCACACACACACACACACACACACACACACACACACACACACACACACACACACACACACAAGGTATACATCAAAGATACATTCCAACATCAAAGCCACACAGCCACACACACACATATGTGCATTTGTGGCTTTACTCACACTATATCCCAGGACACACACACGCACATGCGCACACACACACACACACAAACACACACAAACACACACATGCACACACACAGAGCAGTGATTACTTGGCACAAAATAGTAGTATAGCTGGCACACATTATGACAACACAGTTGGCTATGATGCAGTACACCCTGAACACACACACACACACACACACACACACACACACACACACACACACACACACACACAAACAAAATACCCTTGTTCCGGCGTCTGATGACCCCCATGCTGCACTTGAGCGAAACAGAGAACATTGTCTCCTTTTTTCCTCTTCGGTAGTCCTCCACTCCTGTTGTCCTCCTCTGGTCTTCTTCTATTATCCCCCTCTCCTCCTCTTTAGTCAGACATAGTACAAGTGTGACAGAATGAGAGAGAGAGAGAGAGGGAGAGAGAGGGAGGGAGGGAGAGGAGGAGAGGAAGAGCGAGAGTAGTGGAGCGGGATTTAGTCACATGGCAGAAAGAGGAGAGGAGGGAAGAGGAGAGGAGAGACCACCGACTCCTTTCTGTGGAGAAAAGTGATTATGAAGCTCCTCTCTCTCTCTCTCTCTCTCTCTCTCTCTCTCGCTCGCTCTCTCTCTCTCTTGCCGGAGTCGCTCGCTCTCTATTGCTTCCTTTTTGCATGCTCTCTTTCTTACGTTGTCTGTCTATCACTCTGCATCTTTCTGTTTTATGTTTCCTCCGTCTGTCTTTGTCACCCTCCTTATTGCATTTTTTTTTGTTGTGCGCTCTCTCGCTCTCTCTCTGCTGTGTTTTTGTGTGGGAAGTGAAATTATTCTGCCTCTCTCTCTCCCTCTCTCTCCATGTCTCTGAGACAATTTTCACTCTAATTCGCTCCTCTCCTCTCTCTCTCTCTATCTTTGTCCAGCCTCTCTCGCTCTTTCTCTCTAACATGTTTCTTTCCATGGGAAATCTCACAGAAAATACTGTCACCCCGTCCTCCTCCATCTAGCTTTACAGCCGACTTCTCTCTGTGATCTTTCTCAATCAGTCTCGTTTCCTACCCTTCCTTCGTTTTTGTTCTCCTCCCCGTTTCTCCTCCGCTTGCCACTCTTACTTTTATTTTTTGTTTTGTTGTTAACCGTCTCTATCTCTGATCACTGCCTCTTTTCCTCTCTTGTTAAGAGGGATGTTAAGAAAAACACCTCTCTCTGTCTCCCTCTCTCACACCTCCTCCCCTTTTCTCTCTCCTCTCTCAGTGTGCTGCCCATCCATCACCTTCTCGTCGTCTATGGATCTTACTGGAATCAAACATTATACTGCTTCTCTAGTGTCTTCTCTTAAATCAGTCTCTCTCGCTCTCGCATCTCTCTGTGAGACGTCATCATCTCCCTCTCTCATCTGTGTTCTATAAGGTACCAAACTATTTAACCCCCCCCCCCCACACTCCTTTCGTCAGACTACACGAGCTCAGCCTGATTTTGACCAGATTTTGTCGTCGCCAACAAATTTCCAGCACCGGACCCAATTGGGAATGTCGGGAGCTGTGAATGGGCGTCTTTGCAGTGTGACACAGTTGAAGAAGTGGCATCTGGGACGCCCCACGACGAAAAGTCAGCATGTCAGAATGTTTTGTATTTTCCAGGCTAGTCCGGCATCTCCTATGTCATGCTCCTTGACACTGACAGAGCGCTCTCTGGTGCACATGTGTAAACATGGCAAAGAGGAAGAGGGACGCTGCGGTTTCTGCTGTCAGGTGGACCGAGGAAACCGAGGGAAAGTTCGCTGAGCGGTGGAACAACACCCCTGCCTTTCTGACGCTTCTTCAAGGGAGCACCATGAGAGTCAAAAACGATAGGCTAAATGTTGGCGAGAGACAGCGGAGGCACTTCAGCAATCCGGTGAGTAGCTGGTTAAGCTAGGCTAGGCTAGCATTCCCCAGCAGCATGAGCCGCAACAGCGTCCATTATCGTTTTTTTCTCCCCTGTTTCATTTCGGAAGACTGTCAGCATCACACATAGCGTTTCTGACAATTTCTTGACCCTCCTTCCCGACGACCTATGAACTCGCGCAAGATCATAAAAGTCAGCATATGATTGGTGGGGGTCATACTTGCAGTGTTGCCAGTCTCCCTGCCAAGACGCGGTAAGAATTTAGGGACTGTGATTGGCTAATCTGACATGGTGACCAGCATGAAAGACAAACATATTGTGTAGTCTGAGCCCATTTTAAATCAACCTTTCTCCCTCTCTGCACGCCAATCTCTCTCTCTCTCTCTGTAAGGAGTACTAGTGTATGATCAACACCACGTGTTTCTCTCTCCTCTTTCTTTGTTAATTTAAACTCATTTCTAAAAATCTTATTTAAAGTGACGTAATGAATTTTGTTTATTTTTCCCGTATTTGGGATTTTGACATCAGCAGATTATGGGTTATCAATTCACTCTGAATGAACTGATGCTCTTCATCCTGATTTAAATAAACAACTTGTCAGTTTTGCCTACAAGTGAAAATAAAAATCACTCTCTTAAACCCTTCACCATCTCCCTATTCTTCTTTGTTCTACGTAACCCCTGTTTTTCCTTCATTTTTCTCTCTTTTTGTCTTTTTCTTGTCCTCTCTTTTCCCGTTTCATTTTCACTTCTCATTCCTCCCTTCTGTATGTTTGCATCCCTTTTCTCTATCCATCCATCTCTCTCTCTTTCTCTGTCTCTCTCCTTTCAGCATCATGGTAACAGTGCTAGCAGGGTGGGTGGGAGGTTTTGGGGGCGAAGGTTGAGTTAACTATAATGTACATGGGGATCAAAGCCCCATCTGCCTCAGTGGAGGTAGAAAAGAACAGAAAAATGCCTGGGAGGTGAGGAGAAAGAGGAGCATTAGCGGGGCCGTGGTGCTGAGAGGACGGGCAGGGAGGCAGAGAGGAGGAGAAGGCGAGAGGGGGGAGAAGAGGAAAGCCGCTGGAGCCAGGGGAGAGAAAATGAGAGGGGACAAAAGAAAGAGGGAGCAGGGAGATGGGGAGGAGTGAAGCTGAAAGGAGAGATGGAGATACATGTGGGGGTCGGAGGGCAGAGGAAAAAGTTGGGGGAGCAGGTGGAAGAGAGCACATGGAAGAGGGAGAGATTGTGTAATAAGATGACGAAGGAGACAGCAAGATTTCACGCCAGTTCGTCGGGAGACAGAGGAGAGGAGGGGAGGATTGAGACAGGAGAAGAGAGAGAAGTGAGTGGGAGAGAGAAAACGACGAGAGAGGCCGTGTTGTACTTAATGAGCTGCTGAAGAGGTAGGCAGAACCTGGAAGGAGGGAAAGGTGACTGGAAACAGGAGGAGGGGAAGAGAGAAGAGGCAAAGACTAAAAAAAAGAAGAGTGGGGAAAGGAGGTGACAAAACGAGTGGGGAGAAGAAATCAGATGAGAGGAGTGGGACAAAGGAACACGTGTGGAGCAAAACAGAAAAGAAAAGAAAAGAAGGCCATCACTGCGTGACTGCTTATTGGGCAATTTGAATACAACTAGTTTATTATTCATCCATCACCGCCAGAGGTGGAGTGGAGGGTCCATCATATCAAAGTGATCTAAATGATAAAGAACAGTGTATTTCAGTGGGAAAATACATAAATTAATTATTTTCTGAAAATATGCCTCCAGTAGCCCAGTGATGATCGCTGGCAGAAGATTATAGTTTCCCCAGCTTTATATTTACCACTCCATCACTACTGTGATGACTGGGCGACAGCAACTTCCATCAGTGTGTGGAGGGCAATATAGGGTTGTCCGTGTCACTTCCACCCATAGGAAGCTGCAATGGCTCAACACTTATCTCCATCCCTGCCCTGCTGTCTCTCTCACTATCTGCCTCGCTATCTGTCTCCCGGTCTCTATCGGGACAGGAAATGGAACAGCACATTCTATTTCCTGTTCATTTGCACCAGCACACGTAAAGTCACACACCTTCAAACACACACACACACACACACACACACACAAACAAAGTTTAAAGGTCTAAAATGCCTGTTTCTGTATCCTCCTCTCCTCAAACACATGCACAAATACACATACACATATACAAAACACGACACACACACACGCACAAACCCATAATACTGTTGGAAAATGGCAGACATTTGTCAAGTGCACTCCCACCCACACACCCACTACAGCATGAACAGAGCGTAGGCACCAAACACACATCCATAAACAGCTTTCAGTTCACAAGCATAAGCCTACATATGATACAAATTGGGAGAGATGGAGGGGGGGTGGGAGGAAGGGGGGGCAGATATAGCTAGAAGGAAAGAAAGATGGAGGATGAGAGAGCAAGACACGGTAGAGCCAGTAGGAAAGACAGCAAAAGAGACTGATAGGAGAGATAGGTGCGAGCGAGAGAGAGTGGGGGGAGAGCACAAGAGGGAGAGAAAGAGGTAAAATCAGACTAAAAAATTGAGAGTGAGCGAGAAAGAGTTGCTGGGATATGGGATGTAGCCTAGGAGGAGAGAGACAGGGAATACAGACAGAACACAATAGATGAGAGCGAGAGAGAGAGAGTAAGGGAGCACATGGGAGAGAAAATGAGCGAGAACAAGCATGCCAAAGAGAGGCAGTGTGACACAGGTGACAGGGAGAGAGAGACCTTTGGGAACACTACAGTATATTCCCCTTGTTCTTATTAGTTTCTTGTCTTCTCTCTCTCTCTCTCTCTCTCTCTCTCTCTCTCTCTCTCTCTCTCTCTCTCTCTCTCTCTCTCTCTGTAAGGCAGTACTATTAATCGGAGCTCAGCTGGTACGGTAAATCACCTCCTGAAACACCCATACACAGCACCCATGTAGACGGCAGCAACCCACTGTGCCATCCAGTCTGTTTTGTTCAGTAAACGTCTTACATCGGCACAAACAAGGGAGCACAAAAACACATCTCTGAGTGATAAGCTTGCTCAATTTACTGCAAACAATTTATAAAGTAGAAAACAAAACAAAACAAAAAACTTGCTAGCAAGAAACATCTATCCCACGAAGCTTGGCGAGTACAGTGATAATGATGGTCCTAGAAGCTCCTCAGCAATCATTTATCCTCCGTTTATCCTCCGTTTAGCCTCCATTAATACAGTTATAGCTATTGTAGAGGCTCCTCCACATGCACGTCCTCCTTCTTTATCCTTCATTGGTACTGTATACAGAAACAGCCGTATCATTTATCTATCAATGGACCCGTGCAAGTAGTGCAGACAATATATGACATGGGCTCGGTGATCCAAAATCAATACCCGACGATCAAACACATCTGCAAAAGAAAAGTCAAAGGGAAAACAAGCGGCGTGGCAGGGGTCTTTGTGACTGACATGTTCATGCATGGTGCTGTGTGATCCAGACTGTTTCATGTGTACTATAAGCCGTGCACAGACTTTCACTGTGTTTCACTCTACCAGCACTGAGGTTTTGGAGACGATCTACAATGTCTCACAGTGCTCCACCCATGCTGGCCAACTGCTACTTCAAGACAACAGGGGATCACCGTCCCACTGTGGGCGGCACGGTGGCGCAGTGGTTAACACGGTCGCCTCAGAGCAAGGTCCTGGGTTTGAGCCCCGTGTAGTCCAACCTTGGGGGTCGTCCCAGGTGGTCCTCTGTGTGGTGTTTGCATGTTCTCCCCGTGTCTGCGTGGGTTTCCTCCGGGTGCTCCGGTTTCCTCCCGCAGTCCAAAGACATGTAGGTCAGGTGAATTGGCCGTACTAAATTGTCCCTAGGTGTGTGTGTGTGTGTGTGTGTGTGTGTGTGTGTGTGTGTGTGTGTGTGTGTGTGTGTGTGTGTGTGTGTGTGTGTGTGTGTGTGTGCGCGTGGGGGGGCTGTGATGGACTGGCAGCCTGTCCAGGGTGTCTCCCCGCCTGCTGCCCAATGACTGCTGGGATAGGCTCCCGCATCCCCGCGACCCTGTGTAGGATAAACGGTTTGGATAACGGATGGATGGACGGATGGATGGACGGATGGACAACAGGAGATGATCACCTGGTTAAGTGGAACGCTTGTCCACACAACCAGCCACTTTGGCAGGTAAGCAACCTGGCAGTTGTAAAGTAGTTTGAGTAGTAAAGTAATGAGAATTGCTGATAAATTCAAACTTCTCTACCGGCTTCTTTTGCAGCCAACCAGTCGTAACTTGGAGAGGTGGTAAAAACCTACAGCAAAAAAAAAAAAGAAGTTGTGAGGTTTTGCTCCATCTTTAAAAGAGCGTGAGGAGCCTCACAGAGCATTTACAATTCTGTTAGACCAGGGGGAGAAGGTTCTTTTCATACCCAGGAACGGGGATGTGTAAACGCGGACGAAAAATAACCACAAACCTCTAGAAAACTATGAGGTTAGTAAGACAGGAGTGAATATAGAAATAAAGAAGAGGGGGAAAAAAGCTGTTGACATGCTGCGCTGGGTTCGTTTTACCGATTATTTTAGAGTAATTACGTTTTGTATCCAGTCTGTTCTGGTGGATAATTAAGAAAGATAGCTGCTCCCTGATGACCACATGAGTGTTATGAGACAACAGTTACACACGATGTGAAAGCACTTCGCCCAGATGTTCCACACTGCACCATAAAAGAAAGCTGCAGAGAGATGGGGGGGAGGGGGCATGGAGAGAGGGGGGAGGAAAAAAGGGACGTGTGGAAACACCAGAAACAGGAGCAAGAGACAGAAAGGAACGCGCGCACACACACACACACACACACACACACACGTACACAAACACACACACACCCAGCGTTACCAGGGGACGGTGAACGAGTCAGTGCCAGTCATTACAACCTGCTGTCTTCATTCTCTTCATCAAGTACACCTGCTTTCTCCTTCCCCTTCTGCGTCTGCTAATACCCCCCATGTGTTTTATTCTGCCTCCTCACCAGCGGATGCTGACTGACTGACTGACTCATCACTTATCGAACAACTGCTTAATTGTATATATTTGAAACGCTCCATCAAATAATAAAACCGATAATTAAAAACGAGAAAACACTGCAGTTAATCATGTTTCCGTCCAAAGTTTCAAACAGATTCTGAGGTGAACTAAGGTGCGTGTGCATCATGCACATAGCACACTAAATGTGGACCTACCCGTCCTACATTTTGTGCCCGCACATTTACACCCACGACAAAGACGGGCCAGTTAAGATGAAATTCTGCTCACGTTTCAATATTTCATTCACCAAACGCGTTTCCATCACACACTTGTTGTTGGCTTTTCTTTTGGGTTTTCTGCACTCTTTTACACAACAGCGGCTTCATTCACACTTTTTCATCTGAAATGACAAAATGTGCATAAACAAAGTTGGATGGAAACGTGGTTACTGACCCGCATGTTCGATTGCAAATGCTCACCACTGCCTCTTGATGTTCCCTTGTCTGTTTAGGAGAAACATGACGTACAGCCACTTTAAAAGTCTCGCTCAGGAATGTGATGCAAAATTGTCACACTGGGGACTGAAACGGGACAATAGTCTTCACACAGCTTGTATCCCTCCTCCGGGCCGTCCCGGTCGCTGCTCCGGCCCCTCTGCCGATCCGGGGGAGGGCTGCCGACTACCGCAAGCCTCCTCCCATACATGTGGAGTCTTTTCACCTGACAGTGAGGGGTTTCACCAGGGGGGTGTAGCGCGTGGGAGGATCACGCTATTCCCCCCAAACAGGCGCCCCGACCAACCAGAGGAGGCGCTAGTGCAGCGACCAGGACACATACCCACATCCGGCTTCCCACCCGCAGACATGGCCAATTTTGTCTGTGGGGACCCCCGACCAAGCTGGAGGTAACACAGGGATTCGAACCAGCGATCCCCATGTTGGTAGGCAACGGAATAGACCGCTACGCTACCAGGATGCCCAGTGCAATGTTCTTAAGTGTAAAATCTGTGGAGAGGTGCTTTTTGCATGTTTCTCCTTATTTGTGGAATTGCCATTTGTTAACTTACACCTGTACATCTTTTTGCACAGGCATACAGAGGACACCTATCATGCTCTTGATATCACAGTGTCTCCTGCCTACCTTTCTTTTGCTACCTTACGCCATGTGCTGTCCTACCTCCGTTGTGTTTAATGTGAACTAGCCGTGGGGTTCAATTCCTTGCAGGTGGAAGCCTGCTTGGCTGGATAGGAACAGAGTCTGATCCTGATTTTGAATCCTGGCCCTCAGGTCGGGGATTCATCTGTTAACCCCGGGGCCATCCTGTCTCCTCCGGCGGCCCCCTTATCCTTCACTCTTCTTTCTACCTCTCCACAGTCTTCCACTTTATTTACCAAACGAGCTCTGTTGTTCCCTCCCTCGTACACTTTCCCCTCTTACAACGCTCTCCCTTCCTCTCCCTCCCCTCCTCTCTCTCCCCTCCTCTCCCTCTCCCCCTCTACTGTGTTGCAGAAATGGAAATCAGTGCTAATCTCAGAGCAAGAGGCTTAGCCTAACACAGATACATACAAACTAATGCACACACAGAGTGCACAGCAAAGCCCTCCCCCCACTTCTGTGTGTGCATGTGTGTGTGTGTGTATGTGTGTGTGTGTGTGCGCGTGCGTACATACATGCGTGTGTCTGTTTATTCTGTCTGTGTATATGTGTACATGTCTTTGTGGCTGCATGTGTGCTCAATATGCATCTGAATGCACGCGTGTGTGTGTGTGTGTTTGTGTGTGTGTTGAATCTAGGCCATTTCTTCAGATCTCACCACTGAAACAGAATCAGATTATCAACATGAGGAAGCTGACTGAAGCATCTGGAATCCAAAAACAGCTCAACAGCCAATCAGCAGCCACCAACCTAATAACCCCTTTCAAACATCTCAGCTCCAGCGAAAATGGCTGTCATAAAATGAGCAAGATATCGCAGAGGGGATGTCATATTAAAATGTATCTCCGAATTTAAAACCAATTTTAGGAGAAAATGAGTCTCAATGGATTGCAGCGGCCTATATTTCAAATAATACACCAATCAGCCAGAACATTATGACCACCTGCCTGATATGCTGTTGGTCCTCTGTGTGCCACCAAAACAGCGCCGACCCGTCGAAGCATGGACTCCACAAGACCTCTGAAGGTGTCCTCTGGTACCTGGCACCAAGATTTTTGTAGCAGATCCTTTAATTCCTGTAAGTTGTGAGGCGGGGCCTCCATGGATCGGATTTGTTTTTCCAGCACACCCCCCGGAGACACTCAGTTGGATTGAGGTCTGGGGAATTTGGAGGCCAAGGCAACACCTTGAACACTTTGTCATGGTCCTCTAACCATTCCTGAACACTTCTTTGCAGAGTGGCAGGGTACATTACCCTGCTGAAAGAGGCCACTGCCATCAGGGAATACCGATGGCATGAAGGGGTATACCTTGCCTGTAATGATGTTTAGGTAGGTGGTGTCAAAGTAACATCCACATGAATGCCAGGACCCAAGATTTCCCGGCAGAACATTGCCCAGAGCTTCTCACTGCATCCTCCGGCTTGCCCTCTCCCCATAGTGCATTCTGGTGCTATCTTTTACTCAAATAAAGGACGCACACGCACCTGGCCCTCCACATGATGTAAAAGAAAATGTGATTCATCAGACCTGACCACCTTGTTCTATTGGTCCATGGTCCAGTTCTGATGCTCATGCGCCCATTGTAGGCACTTTCGGCAGTGGACGGGGGTCATCATGGACACTCTGACTGGTCTGCAGCTACGCAGCCCCATACGCAGCTAGCTGTGATGCGCTGTGGGTTCTTACACCTGTCTATCATTGCCAGCATTCACTTTTTCAGCAATTTGAGCAACAGTAGCTCTTCTGTGAGATTGGACCAGACGGGCTAGCCTTCATTCCCCACGAGCATCAGTGAACCATGGGCGTCCATGGCCTTGTAGCCAGTTCACCAGGTGTCTTTCCTTGGACCACTTTTGGTAGGTACTGACACCACTGCATACCGAGAACACCCCACAAGACCTGCCGTTTTGGAGATGCTCTGTTCCAGTCGTCTCACCATCACAATTTGGTCATTGTCAAAGTCGGTCAGACCCTTACACTTGCCCATTTTTCCTGCTTCCATCACATTAACTCCAAAATCTGAATGTTCACTTGCTGCCTGATATATCCCACCCCTTGAAAGGTGCCATTGTAACAGGTTAATCAACATTATTCTCTTACCTGCCAGTGGTTTTAATGTTTTGGCTAATCGGTGTGATTATTTATTCGTTTGTTCATTTTTTTGTCGAATAAAGCAAGGCATGGTGTGTCAGAGGGATTTCTCACCACCCTTCATAAGGAGTATGGACAATGTTAAACAGCTATCAACTGAAAAACAGTGCACCTATTTTGTTTAAGATTGTGCAATAAAGCATTACTTCCATATACAGGATCAAATGAATATCACTCAAGTGTGGAAATAAAATTATAACAGACAGTTGAATTTAAATGGAAACTATCTCAGCCCCTTCTGCAGAGTTTTAGAAGAAGTCGCTTTTTAATGATGAACACTGCTAAAAAGGCTGGCTCAAGCGGTCTCGTTTTTCAGTCGTCTGTCAGCAAGCGGGGAGTCACTTTTGTGCTGCATTATTCAGGCTAAAGCAGAGAAAGAAGATAATGGAGCGATAATGGAAAGAAAAGTGCGGCGAACCGAGTAAGCAGAAGAATGGAGATGATGGAGAGAAGGTAGCTTGTGTGTGTGTGTGTGTGTGTGTGTGTGTGTGTGTGTGTGTGTGTGTGTGTGTGTGTGTGTGTGTGTGTGTGTGTGTGTGTGTGTAGGGGTATAACGAAGCTGCTTAGCACCATTTCTCATCTCGCACAGAGATGAAAGACAGAAATAAAGAAAGGGTGGGGGCAGCAAGACATCTAAAAAGTACGAAAGTAAGACAGCAAGACAGGACGACATCAAGAAAGTTCTCCTACTCTCTTCTTTCCTCTTCTTGCTTCCTCTCTTTTTCCACTTGTTTTTCCTGTTTCCTCCTCTACCCCCCTCCCTCTCCTCTCCCCTCTTCACCCAACATACACACACATAAACAAGACAATAAACAAGGTAAATAAAGCGATGCCTGAAGACTGGCTACGTAAGATGTGTTGGGTTTTCTATAATGCAACCTTTAACGGACTCACAAGTGCGCACACCGTGTGCAGATGAAGGTTATAACAAGCGCCATACACACCCGTTCTGCTCCTCTCACTATTAAGGAGCTCTTCTGCAGAACTCCCTCAGGGCCTGTTAGGTCAAACATAATTCTTTCTCTCTTAAGACAGTTTATACAGGTTATCTCGGTCCGGCTGTCAGTCTTCCTCTCCCTCACATAGCTGCACATCTCCATCCTTATCTCTCCTCTTATCCACCTATCTGCCTCGCTCCCTCCTCTTCACCGCCGCTTCTTTCATTGGCCCCACTGTTTGTTTGTTCCACTCTCTTTCTCCCATTTTTCTTCCCCTTTCTTTCTTTCTGTCCTGCTCTCTGGCCTTTCTCTTCATCTTACTTTCCATCTTCCTGACACGCTTTTCAGCTCCATTGCTCCTCATATCACCCTTCCACTCCCTTGCCCCTTCTCCACTCACCCTTGCTCCTTCCCTCCAGCTCATTAGCTCCTCGTTCTCCTGTAACTCTTTCTTCAGTCTTCCAACATCTGATGCAAGAGAATGCAACAGCACCCACTGCTGCTCCTATCTCACAGTGCAGCCTCAAACAGCAAGTCCCATAATGCAACAGGGACAAGAAAGCCCCTGCTGTGAAGCACAAAGACAGCCTTGGCGCAAAGTCGTGTGAATTGTGTATTTGCATCCGAAAAAAGAAGATGAAAAAAAAGCCACAGGGCAGAGTTAAGTCTCTGCAGTTCTTCTCATATCCAGAGGAAACGGGTTTACATACAGGACTTACAACAGTATTACTAAGAATGTATGACTGATTCCCAAATCCCAGAATATTTGAAAGGAAGACCAGGCATGGAGTTGATAGCTTGATATAGTGTGAGGAAAAAGTCATTCATTAGTTCAGAGGTCAAACATCTTATTCACACGTAGTACCATGAGATTCAGCTCCTACCACAGTGCTGCCGGGTTTTATGTGAGGAGATAGGAATGCAGACAGGCAAACCTACTTTTCACATGCATTCCCTAATTCTTATAACCAACAGCGTGAATTAAAGTGGAACTGAACTCTTCCTCTTTTTGGTGTGACCCCCCCTAAAATCCGTTAAGGACAATAAGAGATCTTCTGATTTAAATAGTATTGTGTTCGGGAAAAAAAACCTTTGTACCAGCAAAGTATCATTAACCCACCCAAGTGTCATGAAATGTTTCCCTTCAACTCCAAAAAATGCCACGAAAAAAAAAGAGAATAAACTGAGCCCTGGATAACACAGAACAACTTTATGCAAAAATTAAATAATAAAAAAAAACTTTTAAAAGTACAAATTCAACTCTAGCTATTGGGGACAGCATAGAGAGAAGGTACGACTCGCTCACCAATGACAGCCCAAGACTTTGGCATGGTGTTGTAAAGAGAAAAAGGCTTTAACAGCACACATGACGTTTGTGATGCTATGAATAGCATCATGAAGAAAGAGACAGCGAGCAAGAGAGAGAGAGAGAAGTTTTTTTTTTTTTCGTTCCCCGGCGACATCAGGAAGGCTTTGACGTTGCTGGAACAGAAAGAAGATGTTCCTGATTCTAGCAGTGACTATCTCCTCTCCCATCCTGCTGATATTCCCTCTTCTTCTTTTCTGGTGCCCCCCCCTCTCTCCCTCGCTGTCTTTTATTTCCTGCTTCAACAATTAGTTCACACATCTACTGTGTGTGTGTGTGTGTGTGCAGCAGAGAGATAGCGTAGAACAGGACAGTTAGGTGGGACAAGAGAAAGCCCTGCCAGTGCACCATGATAATGCTGACCTTCACGTTTCCATCCATCCATCCATCGCTTTCTCTTTACCTCCCCACCTATCCCTCCCCTTTTTTCTCATGCGCTGTCTTCCAGCGTTCCTCACCCATCTTTCCCTTTCTGCACACTATGTTTCCCTCTACCGTCTCTCTCTTTCTCCCACTAACTAATTGTTGCCCCCATTCTCGCTTTCTCTCTCACGCTCTCTCCACACCTCTCTATCAACCCTTTGTCACACAGGGCATATGTGTAGAAAGTATTCATGTTGTTCTTCATCACGGTCAGCTGGGACAGCACACACATCCTCATCTTGGCAAGGTTTGCTTGACAAACATATACACATCACACAAA
The DNA here is from genome assembly GCF_029633865.1 of Lampris incognitus. Taxonomy (NCBI): domain Eukaryota; kingdom Metazoa; phylum Chordata; class Actinopteri; order Lampriformes; family Lampridae; genus Lampris; species Lampris incognitus. The sequence goes on along the minus strand of NC_079212.1, from coordinate 100,082,142 downwards.
CCAAATCAACTCAGACATGTTACATCACTCACACACAAACATGTCTGTGTGTGTCTGAATATTGGGTGAGAGAAACACAAATGATGAGGGGGAGAGCGAGACAGAGAGAGGGATTGATTAGGAAGAGAAGCTGAATGAAATTGAGAGAGAGAGAGGGAGAGCAGCAGTCTGTTAGACAGACATCTATAGATCGAGACACTGACTGCAAATGAATTCAGAGAAAATGAGAGAAGACAGAATGAAACAACAGACAAACATACACAGATTTAGAGAGGAACAGGGAATTATTCTTCCGATCTGGTAGAGAACAAAGGATGAATCTCGAAATTATCAAAAGGTATCAACTTATCACGTAGTCTTCTTAACGGACCCGTTTATGTGTTCTTTCATGCTACGTTCTTATCTTTTTCACAGTAGGTAAAAAAAGATAAACGCATGTAAAAATCCCTTGCTTGGTTACAGAGTCAGATAGGCTGTTATTTTCTTATAACAAAAAGACCCATTCATATGCAAATCATATAGGACCTGTTTTGATGTCTTCCAGCAATTGCTGTTTATGTCTATGTGAATATTCTGCACATCCTGGTGACACTGCTTTTGCCAGACACCAAAGCCTTCTTGTATTTGATGAAATGTACCCCGACATGGCGGTGACGATACACTTACTTTTCTATCTAATGAAATAAATCAATAAAAAGTCAAGTAAAAGCAGCCATCTGAGAGTGACGTTCAACAGCCTAGATTATATCGCACACTTAACACAGCAACAGCAATAAATAGTTTCCAGCTCAACTCACACTGCTCTCTCCTCAGTCGCTGCCTCGAGGCATATGGCTCAATTCACCCTACCGCAAGTGTAGGGGTCAAAATATTTCAATAATGTCCACCGTATGGGGCATCCGGGTAGTGTAGCAGTCTATTCTGTTGCCTGCCAACACGGGGATTGCCAGTTCGGATCCCCGTGTTACCTCCGGCTTGGTTGGGTGTCCCTACAGACACAATTGGCCATGTGTGTGGGTGGGAAGCCAGATGTGGGTGTGTGTCCTGGTCGCTGCACTAGCGCCTCCTCTGGTCGGTCGGGGCACCTGTTCAGGGGGGAGGGGGAACTGGGGGGAATAGTGTGATCCTTCCACACATTACATCCCCCTGGCGAAACTCCTCACTGTCAGGGGAAAAGAAGCGGCTGGTGACGCCACATGTATCGGAGGAGGCATGTGGTAGTCTGCAGCTCTCCCTGGATTGGCAGAGCGGGTGGAGCAGCGACCGGGACAGCTCAGAAGAATGGGGTAATTGGACAGATACAATTGACAACTGGGGAGAGAAAGGGGGAAAATAATAATAATAATAATAATAATGTCCACCCATCCACCCAGCTTGGTGGTTGCTGGTGTTTTCTGACACAGGGGAAGCTGAGCTGTCAGTAGCTAATGGCAAAAAAACAGAACATTCAAATCTATTCTCGGTCTTTTCTAAATCTACCTCATCTAGTTACATGTAGAGCAACTTATACAAGTAACTGATAGGGTTGAAAGGTGACTTGAAGAAAAACTTAGGTACATTGAGTCTGTAATAAGTGGTTTTCCAGAAATGTTGACCTGATTAACCAGCTACTTCCAGAAGTCGTCTTGTCAACTGAACGTTTCCTTTTTTTTTTTTTTTTTTAATCAAACATATTAAAACATGTCTGATTGTACTGTGACTGTTCAATTCCTTTTGAGGCATTCAGTTATCCCAATTCCGTTATCCCAGGACCGTTTTGGAGACAAAGCAAGAGAGGCAAGATTGAGATGGCTTGGACACGTGTGGAGGAGAGATGCTGAGTATATTGGGAGAAGGATGCTGAATATGGAGCTGCCAGGAAAGAGGAAAAGAGGAAGGCCAAAGAGGAGGTTTATGGATGTGATGAGGGAAGACATGCAGGTGGCTGGTGTGACAGAGGAAGACACAGAAGACAGGAAGAAATGGAAGCGGATGATCCACTGTGGCGACCCCTAATGGGAGCAGCCGAAGGTAGTAGTAGTAGTTATCCCAATTCCTCAAACAAACTGACGATGTTGAACCAATGTTGAGATATGTTATATGTTTCTTGATGTCCGCCACATCCAGCCATGGATACGTTATTCCACATAGCCATAGCAGCACATGCCACCATGGCTTGTCCTTTAATGAGGTGTAGGTTTAAAAAAAAAAGTGAAAGTAAGCTTTAATGTGTGCACTTTGCCGGGTTTTCACATTCCTCGATGGTACCAGCCTCATGGTTTGCACCCTTTATGACCAGCAAGAATGCATGTAGACAGACAGCTTTTAAGGTTTTCATTAGTACCAGACGTCGCTGGTCTGATAAGTATTCTGCTGGACCAGAAATCAATTCACACTGAAGGACGTGATTGAAATGTGGTCAGCTCTGGTCAATACCACATTCTCCCTCTGGCCAGGGGGAAAAGGGAGGGCAGTTATTGAAGTGAAGACTAAGCACTCAGTGCACACTCAAAGCAGATAGAACAAATTAAAAAAATTACACTATGGCTGTCATGCTGGGGACACACTACAAAAATTCAAAATCATAGGGAAAAAAAAGATAAAGCTGTTTCACACTGATAGAGTTATAATATTTTTGATCTTAGAGACATACAAACACAACAATGATTTGGTTCACAGGAGCACATGCATAGACAAGCAAAATAACTGAAAACACACACATACCCTCCATAATGATGATGATGGTGATGATGATTTATTTCGAACATACAGATAAAGCCAATGCCAAATATCTGAAGTGATCAACAAATCCACACATCAAACTCCGTGAACAAATCTCCATATGCATCAGATTATTTGTTACATGTTCAAAAAGGAGTAGAAGTATACGCTTATTTTTTCCAACCCCTTCTCACCTACTCAACTTAATTCAGCTATTATACATTTCAAACTCAATTCCCACTGTACTGTATAGTTCAAATTCAATGCATGTTGTGCTGCACAATACAAACTCAACTACTGTGAACAACAAGGGAAAAAAGACAAAAAAAATTGTGCAAGAACACCAATTCACATGCTTCTGTGACATAATATCAACTGAACTCCTTCTCTATGAGGCTATCTCTCTTGATACTATGACTAAGCTTGTGTCAGCTTCTAAATCAAATTCTTGCTTACTTGACCCTTTACCAGCAAATTTTTTTAAAGACTTCTGGCCTTTTCTGGGACCTACAATGCTAGACATTGTTAATTTAGCACTTAATACTGGCATTATTCCCAGCAGTTTTAGGACAGCTGTGGTGGTCAAACCTTGACTTAAGAAACTGCACCTCGATCCAGGGTCTCAATTACTATCGACCAGTTTCTAATCTTCCATTCTTTTCTTAAGTATTAGAGAGTTGTGTATCAACAACCATTGACCCATATAGAAGAAAACAATCTATATGAACCTTTTCAATCAGCTCTCAGGGCCTGTCACTGAACTGAAACTGCTGTGACCAGAGTGGTAAATGATCTTCTACTTGCTATGGACTCTGATTCCACCTCTGTGTTTCTATTACTAGACTTCAGTGCAGCCTTTGACGCCATTGATCACTGTAAACTATTATACAGAATAAACTGTAATTTTGGTGTCTCTGGCCTAGCTCTACCTTGGCTTAAATTCTACTTATAGGAAGAACACAGTGTGTCTGCTATAATATTACATTGGAATTATCTGATGTTAAATATGGTGTACCTCTGGGCTTGGTTCATGGATCTCTACTTTTTTGTCTTTATATTTCACCTCTTGGCCAAATTATACCCAGTCACGGAATAAATTTCCATTGCTATGTGGATGATACTCAGCTGTATGCATCTATAAGGCCTGATCATCATACTCAAATGACTAATTTAGAGGCCTGCTTGGCTGCTGTGAAAATTAGATCTCTCTAAATTTCCTGCTATTAAATTTTGATAAAATTGAGATGCTGGCCATTGGCCCTGCTAGACAGACACCAATTTTATCAACAGTAACGCTCAACAACTCTGTGATTTCATAAAGTGTGGCAGCAAAAATATTGGTGTCATGTCTGAGCCTCTGCTTTGATAAGCACATTAAACAAATCACCAAGAGAGCCTTTTTTCCACTTACGTAACATAGCTAAAATTTGGTCTTTCCTGTCTATGTCTGATGCCGAGACTCTAATACATGCATTGGTTTCATCCAGACTTGATTGCTGTAATGTTCTATTTTCAGGTCTGCCACATGCTAGTCCTAAAAGTCCGGCCTTTACGCCCACCTAAGGACCCAGAAGGAGGACAGTCATACTCGACCCTGAGAGACCGCCGATGATGACGACTAAAAATCTTCAGATTGTTCAAAATGTTGCAGCCAGAATCCTACCTAAAGCTAGAACATTTGACCATATTACTGCAATTTGTCTCAATGAATTTACCAAGCACTGTTCTGCCGATGAGATTATATATTATTGATTATTGCAACTGTTCTCTCACTGGCCAATGGCTATTAACAATCTCCATTTCTGAATTAAATATTTGGCCAATTCACACAGCAGAAGTCTATAAAAAGTTAACCAGATGCCAGTAAAAAAAAAAAATCAAATGTGTTTGAACATGTCATGCACCATAAGATAATCGTTGTGACTATCCAGTGCAAACACCCCAGAATAGCCCAGACTCACACCGAATCTTGAAAACCAAATAGGATGGCCAAATTGTTGTTAAATTGGATTTGAAAGTTGTGTAATGTATCCCTGGCATTAACTGACACCCTTATCCAGAGCAACTTAAAATGAATACAACAGTAGGTTGGGTACGCAGTCCTGGATCATGAAAATCAGAGCCAGTGTGTCAGACAGAGACACAAAGAGAAGAAATAAAAGAACCAAGTACAGGGGAGTGCTGGATTATTTTTTTGATCCATTGGGGAGATGATGAACTGACGGAGTCTTTGTAGAGATGAGTTCTCAAACTATGAAAGATGATGTAAAGTGCCTTTATGCATAAGATAGGGTCAGCAACAATAGATCTAAGTATTTGGCAAAAGTTGACTCATATACTTTCCTATAACAAGTACACTGTTTCATATAATAAAGGCAGTAATATTTATAAAAAGAAGAACAAAAAGAGGAAGAGGGACAAGAAGGAGAAAGGAAACCATAGATTAACAGAGAAGAAACAGATAATTTAAAAAGCCTGGTTTTGTTTGGTTTTCTGTCCACTGATAAACCATTATAATTCATTTTACATTAAACATCAGTCAATGATGGTTGGTAGAAGGTTGTTGTGATGAGCCTGGGGCTGTTGAAGGGGGGAGAGGAGGAAGTGAATGCTAATTTAGACAAGTATCCACCCACAGACTGCCACAGAGATGGGGAAAGAGGCAGAGAACGAGGTAGGCAGACAGAGATACAGATGGGGGAGGAGGGGAAAGACTGGGAAAGAAAGTAGCAGAGAGAGAGAGAGAGAGAGAGAGAGAGAGAGAGAGAGAGAGAGAGAGAGAGAGAGAGAGAGAGAGAGAGAGAGAGAGAGAGAGAGAGAGAGAGAGAGAGAGAGAGAGATAGAAAGAGGGAGCAAGGGTGAAGGAAAGATAGACATTGGGTAAGAAATTAAGAGAATAAAAAAAGGAGAGAGAAGAGAGAGAGGATGAGTAGAGCGCTGGGGGAAAGAAAAAACAAGAAAGTGTGAGGGAGACAGAAAGATGAAGATTGGAAAAGAGTGAGAGCAAGGGCCAGAAAAGGAGGGAAAGAGAGAGAGCGAGAGAGACTGAGCGGGAGAGAAATTAGGATAAAATGGTATGCATTTTCAGTTTAAAAATGTGGAAGTGTGGTGGGGAGATAGACAGCAACAGAGAAAAGTGGGGTAAGAAGGAACAAGAGAAGTAGACATAAGCAGAGAGTAAAAAGAGTGAGAGAAATATAAAGGATAGACTTAACTCCTAAATTTAGCATGTAAATGACTTACAGTGAGCAGACATTTGCACACGCTCAGACACACCTGGGCCCTGTTCACACCTGACATTAAAATGTATCTTGGGTGATCCAGTCACAAGTGGACAGCTCCAAGTACAGGTGTGAATGCACCCAATGCATCCTAAATGCGTATTGAGATCCGATCGCTCAGGCCACATTCGGAAGTGGCCTAAGACACATTTGTCCACATCGTATTTGAAGTGTAAACGCATGTGTCCTCGGCCACATCGAAGGACCACCTGGTCAATTAATGTCCTCTGCGTAGGCAGAAGTGTGTACTCATTCGCGCGCCAACTGCATCATAAAAGTGTGAAACAAGCGAGAGAAGCCACAACAACTTTACAGAAGAAGAAGAGGAAGAAGAGAAGCCACAACAACAAAAGGTAAAATTGATTCTTGTGGATGGAGTAGTGACGAAACACACTGTCTGATTGCAATTTGGGCCAAAGAGTCAGTACTGCGCAAACTAGGTGGCTCATATCGCAACTGGGCAATTTACGATGAAATTTCCAAGAAGATGGAGGAGAACGGCTATAGTCATGGCAGCAATGCCAATGCAAAATTAAACACCTCAAGGGTACTTTTAGAAAAGCCAAGGACTCGGGCGTCTGGGTGGTGTGGAGGTCTATTCTGTTGCCTACCAACACGGGGCTCGTCAGTTCGAATCCCTGTGTTACCTCCAGCTTGGTCGGGCATCCCTATAGACACAATTGCCCGTGTCTGCGGGTGGGAAACCGGATGTGGGTATGTGTCCTGGTCGCTGCACTAGCATCTCCTCTGGTTGGTCGGGGTGCCTGTTCGGGGGGGGCTAGGGGAATAACGTGATCCTCCCACACACTACGTCCCACTGGTGAAACTCCTCACTGTCAGGTGAAGAGAAGTAGCTGGTGACTCCACATGTATTAGAGGAGGTATATGGTAGTCTGCAGCCCTCCCCAGTCCGGAGAGTTGGTTGGGCAGCAACCGGGATGGCTTGGAAGAGTGTGGTAATTGGCCAGATACAATTGGGGAGAAAAAGGGTGGAAAATCCCCCCCCCCCTCAAAAAAAAGCCAAGGACTCGAACGGCAAGTCCGGAGCTGTCTCTTTTATGAGGAATTGGACAGGGTGCTAGGAGATCAACCGTCATTTTGTCCCGGTGAAGGTGACATTTCAGACAATTTCATTTAGCAGACGCTTTTATCCAAAGTGACATACATCTGAGAGTTAATACAACACAAGCAAGGATCTAGTCAGGCGACAACGTAAGTAAGTGCCAAAAAACTAGGTTCAAGTCTGATAGGACATACTCAACTCAGTGATGGATGCCAGTGCAGATGCCACAGCCACGCTGAGCAACAAAATGCCTGCTGAAACCCAAGGAGATGACTGCCATAGTGACGGTATATACCTTGTTTGAGAAACGAACTTGAATTGTATTAAAATGCATTCAACAGTCTGACCCCCGTCCTATATGAATATGGTTATTCTCAAGCAACCCTTTATTTTAGCAGTGAGGCTGCCTGCACCACATAAGCTTACTATAAATCAGGGGTGGGCAATCTTATCCAGAAAGGGCCAGTGTGGGTGAAGGTTTTTTTCCAACCAAGCAGTTACACACCTGTGTCTCCTAATCAAGTTCTTCAGCAAAGACTCTACTGGTTGATTAGTGGGATCAGGTGTGTACCTGCTTGGTTGGAACAAAAACCTGCACCCACACTGGCCCTTTCTGGATAAGATTGCCCACCCCTGCTATAAATGAAGAGTTGCCATTTTATCACTAATTGTAATGCTAACCCTGATGGTGATTATATGTATATTACCGTTAGAACCATTGAATGCATTGCAACATTACTACCCCCTTTGGATAAAGAACAAACAGATAGCGTATATCTTAACCGAGGGACAATTTGGTCTCCCGCCCTTAGAGCCATGGCTGACTAGCCATGCCAACAGTACTGCCCCTAAGTTGGGTCTCGGCTTATATATTTATTCTGTTTTTAGCTTTTTTTCCTTAGCTATCAGGACTCTGAACTCCTGCCTCTAGTTCCCTCCTCACACACTACCGGCATGCATACCAGTCACCTAATGTATGTGGTTATGTGTAATATGTTTCTGCTATTATACCACTGTACTGTATGGTAATAATATGGTAATATGGCCACTGGTACTGTTGGCCAGCAGGGTACCAGTGGAAACTATGCTACTGTTGGGAGAATGAGAAGGAGAGGGGGGAGGCATGTCCAGAGGCAGCGAGAGAGGAGGAAGGGTAGGAGTCAAGTCAATTTTATTTGTGTAACCTAATATGTGGAGGTGTGACACCACCTCCACCTCTCTCACCACATCCACTTTGATGGACATGGTGAGAGAGGACATGCAGGTGGCTGGTGTGACAGAGGAAGATGCAGAGAACAGGAAGAAATGGAAATGGATGATCCGCTGTGGCGACCCCTCACGGACCAGCCGAAAGTAGTAGTAGTAGTAGTAGTAGTAGTAGTAGACTGTATGGTAATAATATGTGGAGTGTCTGCTGTTGTCCATGTATTCAGGATGTGATTCAGCAAATCATAGAGGCAAACCAAAACCATCTACTCAACAAAACTGTTTCAGTCTTTGTTTAATTGCTCAGGCATGTGATTAGCAAAAGACAAAAAGCTGGAAACCATATGGAGTGGAGACTGTAGTAGAGGTGGTGAGGGTGAGAGGGTCACGGTTGGAAAAGCAAGAAGTCCTGATTAAACAGAAAGAATCACATCCCTGATTTATGTATTGTGCTGCAGAGTTTTACATACTGTACTGAAAACAACTTCCACCAGCCTTGGTCATGTGGCTAAAGATCTATTTTATCAATTTCATTGCGTAGTAGGTTGAGAAACTTAGCTCTGTGCCGCACTGGCCTTTTCCACCCAATGAGAGCTGGCTATAATGTCTTATTTTTACCTGTTTGTGTTTGTAGATACTACTGGACCAGATGCTGCTGCTACACTGTCATCATCCCGGTCCTCCTCATCATCATCATCATCATCAGCAAAGTGACTGTCTGCTTTAAACAGTGGCCAAAAGAGACGGAAGAAGTCCAAATTTGAAACAACCCTGGAGACCTTTTCTTAAGTAATCTGTAACAGCAAGGAAAGGGTGCTTCTGCAGATGTAGTGAGCACAGCATGCCCATAAGAAGAAACTGTCTGGGACGATGATTCAGTCAATTTGGCAAAGGGTGATCGGGCTTTTGCTGTTAGAGTCCCCACACTATGGTACTCTCTTCCTGTCAAACTAAGACAAACCAAGTCTCTAGCTTCTTTTAAATCTCATCTTAAAACCTTTGTTTTTAGGAAAGCTTTTACAAATGTTTGATATTTGTTTATATCGATTTATACCGTTTTTGTTTTTACTCTTGCTTATTTGGTCTTAACTCTTATTTTTGCCTTGTCTGGTTTTAATTCTTTTTAAAGCACTTTGCAACATGGTTTTAGTAAAGTGCTATATAAATAAAGATTAAGTTTCCTTTATCAGTTCCCTTGGGGAAATTCAGTGAGTGCAAATTAGCCCATCCTAGATGTGATCTGTGTAGCTAGGAGCAGTGGGCTGCCACCTTCATGCTGCACCCGGGGACCAACTCCAGTTCTTTTCTTATTGCCTTGGTCAGGGGCACAGCCAGAGGTATTAACCCTAACATGCATGTTTCTTTTTGAAGGTGGGGGAAACCAGAGCACCCAGAGAAAACCCACCACAGACCCAAGGAGAACATGCAAACTCCACATAGACAACAACCTAGGATGACCCCCAAAGTTGGACAACCCCGGGGTTCGAACACAGGTCCTTCTTGTTGTGAGGCGACAGCTCTAACCACTGGGCCACTGTGCCACCCATTTTATTAGAAATGTATATAAATATATAACTTTGTTAAAGGAAACACTCAATGGTAGGGAAAGTGCTCAACAAATAAGGAACAAAATAATCCAGTGAGTCAAGTAAATTTTTTATGAGACAGTACAAGCCTGTTTCATGCCATAAGCAATCATCAGCTGACAGCTGATGAATGCTTATAGCGTGAAACAGGCTTGAAACCAGAGCCCACAGAGAAAACCCACACAGACACGGGGAGAACATGCAAACACCACACAGAGGACAACCTGAGATGACCCCCCAAAGTTGAACAACCCCGGGGTTCGAACCCAGGACCTTCGTGCTGTGAGGCAACAGCGCTAACCACTGTGCCGCCCATTATATATATATTTTGTAATTCAAATTTCCCCTTAACCACTCTACAGGGCAAAGACACAGCAGTTGGTCCACTTTGTTTTTACAGGAAAACATGTGGCATTTATTGCACATTATTTTTTTATTTTTTGCTAAATGTATGGTGGCCCTGTGGTGGCCTGGCGGCCCGTCCGGAGTGTCTCCCCGTCTGCCACCCGATGGCAGCTGGGATAGGCTCCAGCATCCCCGTGACCCTGAGAGCAGGATAAGCAGTTTGGATAATGGATGGATGGATTGTATAGTGCTGTGTTTATAAACTTAATTGTTGTCTTGAAGAGCCCCATGAATATGGGACACTGCAGCTGTTATTTCTTTTGTAAAGGACAATATTTAACAGAACTTAAATAAAAGATCTTAAACACCTTTTTTCCTAAGGTTTCAACCTAAAACTACAAAACAGAGCTAACAGGAGTGCTAATATATTAACCATGAGACAATCAGACGATGGCAATGACAAAACAGGATCAAAATGTTTTATGTTAGATCTGATTTTGTCACATCGAATCCTTACTCTACTATCGCTAAACAAAGCAGACACAACATGCATAATTGTTAAAGGTGTATACCGTGTAAAAAAAATCTTTCCACGGACCTGGAACAACGCTGTTTCACTCTATTTATAGCTTTCAGTTTGTCGCACCAACAGAGATACAGCTGAGCATATGCTCTGAAGATCTGATAGACCAAAAGCGCTAAATAAAGTGTAAATCTGCACAGATCTAAGTGTGCAGAAACCTCCTCATTCAGTTTGGGCTCATTGCTTCTTACAACACCTTAGCAAAGACTTAGCCAGGTGGCGCAGTGGTCACCCTGCATTATGTAATGGTGTTGAACCTACCCGCCATAAACATGAATAGCATTACTTCAGTAAAAGCAGCTCTACAGCGGTCCAATTTCCCCTGTATTCAAAGTGCTTTGGTCCAAGAATAGAAAGTGGAATGCATGGTTTTGTTATCCAGTAATGACATTAACCTGACTCAGTCAACATTTTGCAGTAAATTTGCATTTATTTTTTTTGTCAAACATGTACAGTAAGACAAATCCTTACAGAGATGCTTTTAAATGAACATGCATTTAGTAGAATACTTTGTAAAACATGCAATATTTGAATAATACAAATTGTCTCGAGATAATTTGCAGAGAGCATAGAAACAACAAAACCAGCAACATATGATTAATAACTTCTCCATTGTAACATTTTGTATTATACCCCTTTTCTCCCACTTTGTCTGATCATGATCACACTATTATGCATTTTTGTGTTTATAAAAGTTATTGTAGACCCCCAAATCAATTGATATAACAAATGATATTCCAGCATTTTTTCCTCTCGTTAACCCTAACCTGCTGTGGGAACTCCTTGTGCTTGACATACTGTACATCAAGCTATTCATATTTCAATTCCATTCAGTTCTTAGTGACAATGCCAGCACTCGGTCAGTGAAATATGTAGTGAGTACCCGTCTAACATTCTGCAGGTCTGCTGTTCTCTCATGAGGCAGTGGAATGTCAGGTTCCCTCAATTCTGCTGGCTCCTCCACTTCCTCCCTCTAGTCCTTCAAAAACTCCTCTCCCTGCGACTCGCACAAGTTGTGCAAGACACAGCAGCTGCTGACAATGGTGGGAACCCTCAAGACGCTGACATCCATCTTCTTCAACAGACACTGCCATCTCCCCTTAAGCCTGCCAAAATTACATTCCAGTCAGGCGTGCACGACAAATTCTGTAATTGAAATGCCTCTGCTCTCAAGTAAGATGTCCATTGTCAGGGTATCCCTTCATTAGCCAGCTAAAGAGAAGGTATGCAGGCTCTCCCAAGAGCATGATGGGCACCAGTATACCTCCGATTTCTCACGTGTCCTAGATGGAAAAAGCAACAAAAAAACCCCAAAACATTACTCTTTGGGTTAATAATTAGATTTCTCAACAGTTAATGCATTGGACAAGTACAAACGAATTAGCAGGCCATCTGTAGAACATTAAAAGATTATGCCTCACCGGCGGGAAAAGGTTGTCACTCTCAGCTAAATCGAACGCTGTGGAGTTTCGTAGCACTCTTGCATCATGCCCACTGCCAGCCCATCCAACGCTGATGTTGATGGATCTGTTGATGGAAAAGAAAAAGGAAACAGACTAGCTTTAATGACTTACTTTGATTCCATGAGGCAGGCAAACAGGCTTCCATCACAGTCTAACACAACAGAAATACATAACTGTTAATACACAATTTGATACATTACAAACACAATATACCTCAAAAGATGTACAGTACGGCCTATATTAACCATCAGGGTGACACAAGTCTCAGTCTTGGCCTTCTCCCACTGTGAGAGAGAGAAAGAGAGAGAGAGAGAGAGAGAGAGAGAGAGAGAGAGAGAGAGAGAGAGAGAGAGAGAGAGAGTGTGTGTGTGTGTGTGTGTGTGTGTGTATTACTCACCTAGAGAGGTGATCAGCAACAGCTTGTAAGATGATGGAACGACTCCCTTTGCGATCAAAGTAATCCTTTGCGTTGTTAGGGTGTTGTGGTGGGGATATGAGCGCTATCTATTGCTTCTCCTCATCTCTCCTCGAAGCCATCCACAATTTCCCGCAGTCTTTCCCCCCGAGGCAAACTGATAAATTGGCACTGAAGTGTGCGTATAGCACAACAAACCTCCGAAACACATTTGGACACCGTTTCTTTGCCAATACCAAACAACTTGGACATTGTTTTAAAGTATGTACCCGATGAGAGGTACCAAATTGCCACCGCAGTCCTATTCTCCAGTTGTATAGCCACATGCAAATGTGTACTTCTTTTGTGTAGCTGCTGTCGCAGTTTCCCACATGACACCATATGTGTGATGTCACATGGGAAAATTAGGTAGCCACTGTTCATCACTGAATATCCCAATTACGATTCTGTCCCACCAGTCTTGGGTTCTTGCAGGCAGCCAAAATGTCCTCTCAGATCTTGTAGCCATCATAGCAAAGGTGAAAGCTGCGGCTATCTTTTTGTTTCTCCTCATCTCCAGTCGGTTCTCTAATTGCGTAGGCTGGCTTTGTCAACGACGTCTGAAATTTTCGAAAAGCCCACAGAGATCTATCATGACTGCGCCGAACAAACACCTTGGGCGATTTGGTTAGACACGCCGAGGAAGAGACCCAGATTTTGACTTTGCCCATGTGCCAAGGTCTTTGCAAACTTCTTCTTTTCATTTCCATTAGACTAGGCATGGGAAGTGCATTGCGGTCTCCTGCCGGTTAAAAACAACAACACATTTGGTCTTTGCAAGGAAGTGAGATCGGATCACAAGTGGCCACTCGAGACGAATGTGGAGAGACATTCTAATGCCAGGTGTGAACAGATGTACCGAGAGCTGTCCACATGTGATCTGATCACCCGAAATGCCTTTTATGTGAGAAAAAGCAGGGTGAGTATTCAGTATTCCTCACCAATAAGATTAACTCAAAAACATCACTTATTGGGCGTCCGGGTAGTGTAGCGATCTATTCCGTTGCCTACCAACACAGGGATCGCCGTGTGTGTAACCCAGTGTGTGTGTGTGTGTGTGTGTGTGTGTGTGTGTGTGTGTGTGTGTATGTGTGTGTGTGAGATAGTTGTTTGTGATTATGAATACATGCAGTGAAAATATATTTATGGATTATTAACAGGTGTGTTTGAACATGGAGATGGAACAATTCAATTGCTACAACAGAACTTGTTCCTTTTGCAAGGGGCAACTATGAATCACATTTTGATCTTACATTGATTAATGAGGGGTTTACTCACTTGGTAACTTACTGGATATAATTTATTGGCGAAACCTTTTAAAATTCAGCTAAATAATAAAAGTAGGTCATGCTGCTTTACCACTTGGGTGAGAGTCTGCATTAATGTGTGTCTTGATTTTATGCTTAGAAAAGAAATTTGCTTACAACATACTAAGAATTAAACATTTAAGGGTGGAATCGTTTATGGATTGTATGTGGTGAATTAAAACATGACTTGCATTCAAGTCATTCAAGCCGCAGTGTAAAAATGTACAAAACCAAAGTGTAATACATACAAACCCACTCGTAAGGTGTGGTGGTGATTATCAGTGTGTGCTCTTCTCAGCAATTTTCTAATCTCAGATTTCATTATCTTCTCTGTTTGATGTCTGTTATGCATTTCATGGCAGACATATTCCACTATTTTGCAGCTCTCCAGCTCTTTTGATGCAGCCATTTAGCTTGTTCTGTTTGCTGTCCAGCCTCTTCAGCTTTTGTGAGCGTTTTTTCCAATGGGACAGTTTCATTATTTGTCCCTCTCTGATGCTTCTGTTGTGTATTCGTCCATTTACCAGTTGAAATGGCTTTCACTCTCGAGCTCTTACCGGCAGAGAAAGGAGATGTGCATTTTGTCCTCTGGCAACAACAGCTGGTGCATCCCAAAACTCAGAGGTACCAAAATGACAAATATTTGAAAAGGAACACAACAAAAAGGGATGTTTATTTCCCAAACTGGCTGGAAATGAGACTTTAAATAGCCAACTACATTAGTAGAATAGATTCACTGTTGCTTAAAGTTGCCCTTAAAGTCCACTACCTTACTAGCCAATGGTTGGGTTTACTTCATTGACAAATCTGGCCAAATTACTCAAATCACACGCTCTACTTTAAAAGTTTTCATACCTCTTATGTGTTTCATGTGAGCATTTGTGATTGATATGTATCTGCAAACCAGATTTCACTGCTCTGGCTGACTCGTCCTATGCTTGATTTCTGCAATACCCACTTCCTCTAATTAGTTATTACGCCTGAAAAACGTTCAAGATGAACTCTGTAACCATCGGTCTTCGCAAATTACCACGACTAGGTGTAGTGTTAATCTGTATTTAAGGAACCCTAACAGCACAACTTTACCATTCAGGCTTAGCCGTGTCCATCAACTTATTTTGAATTATGATGCATTGCATCTAAGCCGCTCTCTGTCGTTTTTAGTGGAGCGTCATTCACTGTTGGAGGGAGCGGTGCAGTATAACACGGCTGATCTCCCAAGTACAATGTGATAGTCTGCAGGTTATCAATTTCAAGCCAAAGAGAGAGCTGAATACAGCTGAAGTGAAAGTGCGAGTGCTCTAAGTATTGTGGCAAGCCGGTGTGGAAGAATGGCGAGATAGAGATCTCTTATTTGCAACTATTGCGTCCCATACACCGCACGACCCCGACAGCGCTGTTCAATTTTAACACCCTGTCAGAAACGAACTGAGGGGAAAGGAGAGGCAAGAGGCAAAGATGCATTTAGAATGGCAGCTTCTGTGTCCCATACACCGCACGATTCCGGTAGTGATCCTTTATTCTGCCCCTACCCATGGTTGCCGAACACTAGCTTCCCCCAACAAGGTGGTTATTGAACACACTAATCTTGATCACGGTCCTACAGTGAGTCAGTTAGTAACATTGCCATCTACCCAGTCCAAGTTAACCCCCAAAGAAACAATACATCCCAACATGAACCTAATATTGGAACACACAAATTATAACAATCTCAACCCAAACATTAACAGTCCCATGAGCCCCCGCACTTCCCCAGCGCAGAGCCATCGACTGTCAGAGCGACCGTCTTCCCCGATCGCTACAGTATATTTTATCGGACTGCCGATCCCATACTCCACGTCCCCCAACATGGGCAGCACGGGGCAGCTATGGTGGGCAGAGGAAACAGGGTTTTTGATAAAAGGATGGGGCAACCACACAAAAAGGCAGTTTTCAAACCTGTAGTTTGTGTGTGCCTTGTTCAGAGTCATGGGGCTTATTTGTCACATTATCATGGTAACCCAAGGATTCTGTTTTTATACGGATGGATTTCTACGCGAACCAGGATTTAGAAATAACACCCTCTGTGAGTGAACTGTAACGTCATCGGTCAGAAGTTTGCAGTGTTTCGTGGAAGTTGACTGTCTTCGAGGATGAATACAAGCAGTCTGTTCGCCTCGGTTGGAAGATTTCTCCTGTTTGCCAGACCGAAGGCATTAATAAACTGGAGCACTGCTAACAGTTTTGTCAACGGATCATTGGCTTTGCTGTGATCCTCTAGTTTACGTATATACCAGAGTTTTATATACAAGCAATTTCAACATGAATCAAGGCAGCAACTCCAAAACACTGTTGTGCTGTTGCATATTAGCAGACGGAGGTGCTGTCTCAAGACTTCTGCACAAGAGAAAGCACACTAAAATAAATGCTGGGGAGACATACCCTAGCCATTCACAGGGAGCCGAGTCCACAACGCATAGAGCGACTTCGTGAATTGGGTCAGAAATCATTCTCACTAGAAAGGAACCACTCGAGAATTGTTTGAAAATATACCAAGACTTTCTCCCCCGGTGGCCTCGTGAATATTTTTCTGTTGCGTTCACATGTGCTTAAATGAACTAAACATTAGGCTAGAAATTCTTGAGGCTAGGGTTGGAAGTAAATGCTCCAAATGGACTAGGTGTGAAAGGCCCACAGACACAAAAAAAGCACAAAAATACTGATCTTATCTGCATCCATCCTATCTATCTAAAATCTAATCCTATCTTATTGTGTGTGTGAGAGAGAGTGAGAGAGAGAGTGTGTGCATGCGCCTGCATTTGATCTGTTCATGTAATGATGTGTGTCTGTATAATTTGATAACTTGACTGATGCAGGGTCATGAGTTCACATTACTGCTGCGTGCAAATGCTCAGCAAGAAAATGGAAATCTCGTCGCCGCCTGCGTTCTCAAAATCTGTCTTCTTCCAGCAGCACGAATCCTATGAATATGGTGTGATATGCAATGCACCAAGGCGAGACTGTCATTCAGCCTGTTCTAAATTTTGGTTGGTGCCACCCAATGAAAACGAGTAACGCCAAGTAGCACAACACACGCCATTTTCCATGTTTACCAAATGAAAACGAGTAAAGCTGAGTAGCAAAACACACGCCATTTTCCATGTTTACTATGCAAAGTTACTAGTAGAGGACAGTGGACACATCACTGACTGACACTGATGATGTGTAGTAATACACACACACACACACACACACACACACACCGTTTCCGTAATGTGAAACCAAATCTGCCATGATGAAAAAAGGCAATGTAAGGTTCAGACTTGAGTGTAAAAACAACTTAACATTACCAGGATTTCTGTTTCCATGATTAGCTGCACTCCAAGTTAGGCCAAAATCATGACCACCCCTGTCATTAACATATTAACATGGTGTTCTGGATGAAAGCCTATGCCATTAGAAAAACATTGTTCCCCGCCCCCTTTTTCACCCCAATTGTACTTGGCCAATTACCCCACTCTTCTGAGCCGTCCCGGTCGCTGCCCCACCCCCTCTGTCGATCTGGGGAGGCCTGCAGACTACCCACATGCCTCCTCCGATACATGTGGAGTCACCAGCTGCTTCTTTTCACCTGACAGTGAGGAGTTTCACCGGGGGGACGTAGTGCGTGGGTGGATCACGCTATTCCCCCCAGTCCCCCCTGGAAACAGGCGCCTGACCAACCAGAGGAGGCGCAAGTGCTGCGACCAGGACACATACCCACATCCGGCTTCCCACCCGCAGACACGGCCAATTGTGTCTGTAGGGACGTCTGACCAAACGGAGGTAACACGCGGATTCGAACCAGCGATCCCCGTGTTGGTAGGCAACGGAATAGACCGCCACGCTACCCCGGCACCCAGAAAAACACTGTTTGAGTGAGAAGTGCGGCTGAGTAGTTGGATCTTTTCTCCGATTACATCATGACCTCTCACTGGCTGCAGTGCAATGCTTGGATGTATGGAGTGTTTGTTTGATGCTGTTTGAAGTACTGTTGGTGCCGTTTCTGCTGAGTGATTAAAAAGATTGTTTGATGCAAGGATATAAGGAGGGGTGGGGGGACTGCACACACATACAAACACATTGGATTTCCACTTTTGTTTGCTCTCTCTCACACACACACACACACACACACACACCCCTCTCTCACTCATATGCTCTCTTCTTTTACTTTCACTTTCAGTATTTCACACTGAGACAATCTGACATGCCCTATCTGCTCCAGTACAACACACGCTCTCAGATACGTATACAATATGCCCCCTCATGAGAGTTACACATGCCACACACACACACACACACACACACACACACACACACACACACACACACACACACACACACACACACACACACACACAGTAAACTCTCTCTTGCCCTTTTCTTACAAACGCATTCCCTCTTCACAGTTGTTTGTGATCCATCAAAGCTAGATCAAAAATAATCCTCATAAAAAGGTTGAGCTCGCCGAAAAAAAAACAACCCACGGAAGTCTTTGAAAAACATGAGGTAGTTTCATACTGTACTCCAATCAATGCTAATTAACACACACAGGCCAAATAATGTGGTAGTAACACTAGCTATAATAAACAATGTAATCCGTGGCTGTGTCACTGGGACGCTGAAAGCAACACACTAGCTTGTTAAAAGCTGAGCGACACCACCGTAAACCTGAGCAACAAACACACAAGAAAACAGTCCCACAGTAACACAGAGACATGGCGATTCGTTCACAACACAACACAGCGTCCCTATAACACTTCTCTTAAACAACAGTTCATGGTGCGCTGCACAATAAAGGCTAGCAACAAAAATGCTTAAGGTTACAGATGTGAATGATGGTGTCATGGTTATGTTTTTCTTTTCCTGCCCCTGCCTTGCTCACCTGTCCCCCATTACCTGATTGGCTCCCCATGTATGGATCCCGCTGTGGTTGTCCCAGCTCATTGTTGGGTTGTAAGTGAAACTTTACCCTCGTTAGTTCGCGGTGGTCTAGTGCTTCATTCCTTCTCTGTGTTTTTGTACCTTTGTTTCATCAAAGCCTTGCTTAATCCCAGCCTGTCTCTGCTGTCTGCATTTGGGTCCTGTTCCTGCTCTCCCCGTGACAGATGGTGGCACAGAGGCATCCATAAAGGTGGAGGTTGTTGACAAATGGGGAAATGGTTGGACTGACAATACCTGGATATGATGAGGGGTAGTAAGAGGCCTGGAAGTGGATTGTTCTGGCCAACCAGTACATCAACATACAAGCAATATACTACCAAGTACAGAGGACACATTGCAGAGAGCGAATACTGACGCTGAAAGTGTGGCGGCTATGCCAACAGCCTGCCAGTGTGACAGAGCGATGCAAACCACAAGCCGACAACACACTCAACACTCAACAAGCAAAGCTGCAACTGCATTGTGCATGTCGGCTGCAGGAGCCATTCACAAAGTGTGCTGGGCAGGAATATTGGCAAGCCTAGAAACGCAAACATCACACCAACACACACACACACAATGACAAATGCTCTTTTTTTACGCAACTGCTAACTTTGTTTTTCTCTCGATCAAACATACGGACAGAAACTATGCAGCCAATTTTGTGAACAAAACAAAAACATAAACTTTTGGTCTCAAGTCAAATACAGAAACAAGCACTGGCACATTCACTCTTTTACAGATGCACACAGACACACACAGACACACACACACACGGGACCTCACCGCTGATGCAGAGGCTGAAAGGACAGAGTTCATCGCACAGGTTGTCGGGGCTCTCTATCTCTCCCCCTCCTGCTCCTAATCCTCCCCTGTTCCGCCTCCTCGGGGACATCCTCTTCACGAGCTTCATCACCCTCTCCACTCTGTCCATCCTGGATGACAGGATTCACCTCTCCTCCTCGCCGCTCTTGTCTTTGCCTGAGGGAGTGCTTGGAGCCTTTCTGCCGCCCGTCTCCGTCTCGCACAGTCTGTCTCCGTCTCTGTGTTCCTGTTTCTTCTTCTTTTCCTCCCTGCCCTCCCTCTTTCTCCCTGTCTTTCTACGTTCTGTTTATTTTCTCTATTCTCCCTTAGTGTTGTGCCTCTCCCTCTTTCTCTCTCAGATCCTGACAACTTTCCCAGGTTGACTAGTGCTTCTCTGCTCGTTTGCTGTCTCTTATCTCCCTCTCTCTCTCTCTCTCTCTCTCTCTCTCTCTCTCTCTCTCTCTCTCTCTCTCTCTCTCTCTCTCTCTCTCTCTCTCTCGCTCTCTCTCTTGCTTGCCCTTCTTTTACCCACCTTCCCCTTCTTCTTCTTCTTCTTCTTCTTCTCTTCTTATCAGTGAAAAGACTCTTACTGTTCCAAAAGCCTCTCTCTGCTCCAGCCTCTGCACGGGTCCAGTCCTGTAATTTCCTGACCAATGCGGCAGTTTCACCTCCGGTAACTCTCACCCACGCGCCTGCCTCTCTCTCTTTTTGTCTCTTCTCATCGTAGATTGTTGATATGCTCTCTTTCTCCTTCCCTCCGGTGTTTTCTCCTGTCTTTCTCGAACTCTTCCCTTCTGTTCAGCCCTGAGCTGAGGCGGCAGCATAGCATCACCACGCTCACCAAGCAGCGCGGGAAGAGAGAGACTCAGAGAGAGGAGACAGAGGCAGCATGTACACTCTTCCCCCCTCCTCGCTCTCTCTTTCTCTCTCTGTCTTTTTTCTTCCCCCTCCTCTCCCTGTGCACCCCCCCCCACCTACAGCGCTCGCAGTGCCGGTTCTGTGAGG
Organism: Lampris incognitus; assembly: GCF_029633865.1. NCBI lineage: Eukaryota > Metazoa > Chordata > Actinopteri > Lampriformes > Lampridae > Lampris > Lampris incognitus. Next base: position 100,061,404 of record NC_079212.1, on the reverse strand, counting down.
AAAAGGGCTGAAAAAAATAAAACAGCACCCCCCCGAAAAAAAATAAATAGTGTAGCGCTATTTTTTTTCTTCCTCTGGAGCGCTATGCTTCATTATCCCCCCCCCCCCAACACACACGCTAAATTAGTATGCCCCCTCCCTTACTTCACAAACTATTTTTCTATCTATTTAGACAACAGCAAAAATTCACCATCCATTCCTCTTTCCTTCCTTCCTGCACCCTCTCTCTCTCGCTTCTGGTCTCCCATAAGTGCACCAGAACTTTTTTCCTCTTTACCTCCTCTCTTTTCTTCTCACTTTATTTTAATCATCTTTCTCTCTTCTTCCCTCTACTCCTTTCATTCCTGGCATCTTGCTCCTTCTCCTCGCGGCCTTTAAAGGTTTAGTCAGCTCATTTGGTCTCTACTCCTTCCTCACCTCCTCTTCCCTCCAAATCTCCCAACCACTCAAACTCTCCACTCCCGTCTCCCTTTCCCACCTCATCACTCAAGCCATCCTTTCTCAACCTAATCCTGCCTTTGCTCTCTCTCTCTCTCTCTCTCTCTCTCTCTCTCTCTCTCTCTCTCTCTCTCTCTCTCTCTCTCTCTCTCTCTCTCTCTCTCTCTCTCTCTCTCTCTCTCTCTCTCTCTCTCTCTCTCTCTCTCTCTCTCTCTCTCTCTCTCTCTCTCTCCCTCTCTCCCCCTCTCTTCTTTAATCGCCATTTCGTGTCCGTCTATAATGAGCTATTCATCTCAGCCTCGGTCCTCTGCTTAGGGAAGAGGTCACCTACACATGCACACACAACTCTCAGGAAATACACATTGTTCATGTTCACACCAGTTTGAACACACACACACACACACACACACACACACACACACACACACACACACACATCTAAGTGCAGGGGTAGGGCAGGCAAACACAAGGACACTTGTATTTCATCATTATGTCTAACATACACACAAATGAAGGTATATGACCACTATTTCACACACGTCAGCTTCCTCGTTTACTTTCACACACACACACACACACACACACACACACACACACACACACACACACACACACACACACAGCCATATACACAGGTACATGCTTTCTATTACACTTCCTCTCTTGCAAACCCACTCTAAATAGCTAAATAACTGTGAATTAAAGACAACTATCATAAAAATGCAGTACAAGAAATTCCTACACATGCACAACCCCAACTTTCTCATACACACACACACACACAAACAAACACACACACACACACACACACACACACACACACACACACACACACACACACACACACACACACACACACACACACACACAGGTTTGTCTGTGTTTGTGCGTGTTCCCCAGTCATCTATGTGAAGCGGTTATGAAACAACCTAACTGTGTGGGTGTGTGAATTAATCACAGGAGCTGAACTTCAAATCACTTCAACTGCACATTAAAAAACGCACACAAAACGACACATACACACGAGAGCACATGCCCACGCATATATAAACAGAAACGCTAATGCATGTAAGCAAACACACACGCGCACACACACACACACACACGTGCAAGACTGTGCACAAACAGGGTGACCCTGTTTGGGGTGTCTCATTGAAGGAGCTGTCTATTCCAGACATACGGACGGGGCTGGTGGTAGCCTTGAATTTAGAGGGGAGGTGCTTGTGACTGCAAAGATGCCAACATGTTCTGGTAAAGTCTGGCGGTGGAAAGTGAAAATTAACTCTTACCGAGGCACATCCCAGCTCTGGATATGTGAATTTCTCTTGCGGGTTTATGGATGGTGTGACATTTCATTCATGAAGCATGCACTGGAAAATATAATTTTTACACTTTTGTATGCAGCTTACCATAAAAGAGCAGAGGGCCGGGGGAAAGGAAATGTAAGTTTAAGATTTAGCAAACTGCCCAAAGTGCCCTTTGGGAATGCTCATCCCATCCTGTTCTGTCCGAACGACAATTAGTTCTGCCCACACTATCGAGCCTTTTGAACAAGAAAACACTAAAGAGATATAATGGCAGAAATGACATTGTGATGGGTGTGGTGAGCTTTGTGTTTGTGGTGGATTACAAGCCCCAGAGGAAGCAGATTCCACCACTAACGGTTATGGGACACTAATCTGTCAGTAATTCCTATTGTTTCTGCTCTTTCTTAGGACACCCTCTCACTTCCCCTCCATCCTTCTCCTCGAAAACTCCAGCACTGTCTCCTAATGTACCTGCTTACACACACACACACACACCACACACAAAACCAATTTAACAGGACAAAATATTAAAAGGAAGCTACACAGAGAAAAGTGGCAAAACATGATGCAATTAAAAGCAGAGGATAAACCAAAAGAAAAGAGAAGAGAAGAGAAGAGAAGAGAAGAGAAGAGAAGAGAAGAGAAGAGAAGAGAAGAGAAGAGAAGAGAGGAGAGGAGAGGAGAGGAGAGGAGAGGAGAAGAGAAGAGAAGAGAAGAGAAGAGAAGAGAAGAGAAGAGAAGAGAAGAGAAGAGAAGAGAAGAGAAGAGAAGGGAACAGAACAGAAGAGAAGGGAACAGAAGAGACCAATTATTTGAACCACTTATCCTGCTCTCAGGGATGCTGGAGCCTATTCCAGCAGTCATTGGGCGGCAGGCGGGGAGACACCCACCCGGCCATCACTGGATCCACACACACACACACACACACACACACACACACACACACACACACACACACACACACACACACACACACACACACACACACACACACACACACACACACACACACACATTCATACCTAGGGACAATTTAATACGGCCAATTCACCTGATCTACATGTCTTTGGACTGTGGGAGGAAACCGGAGCCCCAGAGGAAACCCATGCAGACACAGGGAGAACATGCAACTCCACACAGAGGACGACCCAGGATGACCCACCAAGGTTGGACTACCCCAGGGCTCGAACCCAAGACCTTCTTGATGTGAGGCAACCATGCTAACCACTGTGCCACCGTGCCACCCAGAAGAGAAAAGATGACATTTCACATTTCTAAGCCACCACCACGTTCCTCAAGAGAACGAACTAGTATTTAATTTGCTTTTTTCACTCTCCGACTCCAGGTTTCTGAAAATTTTGCAACTAATAATCATATTTAGCACTAAAAGCCTTATGAAACAATATATATAAAAAAAAGAAAAAGGCACAGATGATGAAGGTGGTCATGAGGAAGAGAGCCAAGAATAGGAAGAACATCAAGTGGGAGATCAAGAAGGAGTGAAGCTTGTGAGCCTGCTTACATTTTGAGGAATTAATCCCACATGAATTGGGCACCTCATTCTCAACTCAGGACTTATTTGCCTCATAATATCACTGCAAATTGCTGCACTACAAAACAAACTTAACCATTAAGATGAACAGTGAATAACAACTGGTAAGGTGGGACACCCAGTTAGTTCAACCAAGCCTGAAATGTTACAGTCAGTGCCAGAATGAAAACGCAGCACAGACTGGGTTATCCTGACCGACTGCCACGTTAACATGCATGGTGTCCTGAGCGAGGTAGTGCACGGACATGTTCAACACAAAAGAAAAATGGCAAATAAAAGAATTTTATCATCTTTTCTCTTGGCTTGAAAGTTGCAGCAGGAAGGATTTAAACATTTTCGATTTTAAAAATGTTTTAGCGTTTAAAAAAGAAAAACACGTCCATCTATCCATTATCCAAACCACTTATCCTGCTCTCAGGGTCGCGGGAATGCTGGAGCCTATCCCAGCAGTCACAGGGCGGCAGGCGGGGAGACACCCTGGATAGGCCGACAGGCCATCACAGGGCCGACACACACACACACATTCACACCTAGGGACAATTTAGTATGGCCGATTCACTTGACCTATATGTCTTTGGACTGTGGGAGAAAACCCACCTAGAGGAAACACACGCAGACATGGGGAGGACATGCAAACTCCACACAAGAGGATGACCCAGTACGACCTCCAAGGTTGGACTACTTGCTGTGAGGTGACAACGGTGCACCACAGTGCCGCCCAAAAAACAAAGTTTAAAATTTTAAAAAATTATATAAAAGGTGGCGTATATCTAATTTTACAAAGAACATCTTCAAAAAAGGGAAAGATTCAAAAGATGACAAGAAGAAGTGAGCAGAAGCTCCTTAGGAAGGCTCTTTAGGAAGGCTCCTTCCAAATTTAGATGATCACCATGAAAGGACTAGAAAGGACTGGATTTAATATGTTGGGCAGCACACTGGCTAATATGCTATGAAAAGCCAAACTAGACACTCAGGCACCAGAACCTGAAAAGTAATCAAAATCTTGTTTTAATTTGGTGCACTTAATGACTACAATTCCACAATCCCAATGCTTCAGTTATTGTGAATGAGCAAGTCAATAACCCCTTCAAAATGATGAGAACGTTTGTTTCTCTTTTGTTTGCCCATTTATTTTATGCAGCTTAATGTACTGCGGAAACTTTAACACAGCGGTCGGGATCCTATGGCTCGCGAGCCATATATGGCTCTTCCGGTGACGGCATATGGCTCCCAGACAATTTTGAGTTGAAACATTTTTTAAAAAAAAAAAATCAGTTTGGAACTGATTTTAAAATACTTGTGATATTTCTTAATAATACTGTGTCATTTTAAAGTAAACAGAAATTAGTTTTGAAGATAAATTTCACGGGTCACGGGTCACCCGTGAGTCGGGTCGGGAACCAATGGCTCGCGAGCATGTCCGGGTCATTGTAAAGGCGAAGAAATCAATTTTATCAGATAGCCAACTAGTTTATCCGCTTCAACCCTTGTAACGGAAAAGAGGGCGAAAAGAAAAAAAGACGATGATTACCGTGCGTTCCAGGCTGCGTGGACAGAGGAATTTGCATTTGTGGAGAGAGCAGGATCTGCGGTATGTCTAATATGCAATGATAAAATTGCATCGATGAAACGGTCAAATATAAAGCGGCACTTCGATACGCACCATGCTTCATTTGCATGGAAATATCCAGCGGGGGACAGCAGGAAAAGGGCATGCGAGGAGCTACAGCGGAGAGTGCAGACGAGTCAGCAGCAACTACGTGTGTGGACCAAGCAAGGTGACGGGAATTCCGCTAGCTTTGCGGGTGCTTTGGCAATAGCAAGGAATGGAAAGTCATTCACAGATGGCGATTATGCCAAAACACTCATGCTTGATGTGGCCAATGAACTGTTTGATGACTTCCCAAATAAAGACAAGCTAATCAAACGAATAAAAGACATGCCCCTGTCAGCAAGAACTGTGCACGATCGTAGCATCATGATGGCAAATCAAGTCGAGGAAACACAAATTAAGGACATAAACGCCGGGACATACTTTTCTCTCGCGTTAGATGAGTCAACAGACGTTAGCCATCTATCTCAGTGCAGTATAATTGCCAGGTATGCTGCAGGTGACACACTGCGTGAGGAAAGCTTGGCTGTTTTGCCAATGAAAGGAACAACAAGAGGAGAGGATTTATTCACGTCTTTCATGGAGTTTGCTAAAGAAAAAAAAACTACCGATGGATAAACTTATTTCTGTCTGTACTGATGGTGCACCCTGTATGTTGGGGAAGAACAAAGGATTTGTAGCGCTTCTCCGTGAACATGAAAAGAGAGCCATCCTAAGTTTCATTGCATCCTGCACCAGGAGGCGCTTTGCGCTCAGACGTGTGGCCAGGAGCTTGGTGAGGTGATGTCGCTGGTCATTCGATTGGTCAACTTTATTGTTGCCCGAGCTTTAAATGATCGCCAGTTTAAAGCTCTGTTAGAAGAAGTTGGGAATCATTATCCCGGTCTGCTTTTACACAGCAACGTGCGTTGTTGTCAAGGGGGAAGGTGCTCAGCCGTTTTGCAGCTTGCCTGAGTGAAATCCGGACTTTTCTTGAAATGAAAGGCGTCAGGCATCCTGAGCTAGACAACACTGACTGGCTCCTGCAGTTTCACTATCTCGTGGACATAACTGGCCATCTGAACCAGCTCAATGTGAAAATGCAAGGTATTGGAAATACAATCTCATCCCTGCAACAAGCAGTGTTTGCATTTGAAAGCAAGCTGGAAGTCTTTCTCAGGGACACTGAAACAGGTCGTCTTCTGCACTTTGAAAGACTGCAACAATTTAGAGATGCATGCTTAGCAAGTGACTCCACTCAACATCTGAATCTCCAGCAGCTAGCTGGCTTTACGTCCAATCTCCTGCAGTCATTCAAAGCACGTTTTGGAGAATTTCGTGCGCGCACTGGTCTTTTCAAGTTCATCACTCATCCACATGAGTGTGCAGTGGACAAAATCGACCTGACATGCATCCCCGGGGTCTCTATCGGAGACTTTGAGCTGGAAGTTGCTGACCTGAAGGCATCAGACATGTGGATGAGTAAGTTCAAGTCACTTAATGGAGAGTTGGAAAGTCTTGCGCGACAGCGAGTAGAGCTGGCATGGGAACACAAGTGGACAGAAATGAAAAATCTTCAACCTGAAGACCAGCTGATTCTTAAAACTTGGAACGAGCTTCCTGTGACATACCACACAATGCAGCGTGTGAGTATTGCCGTATTGACCATGTTTGGCTCTACATATGCATGTGAGCAGTCATTCTCGCATATGAGGAACATTAAGACCAACCTACGCTCACGTTTAACTGATGAAGCCTCAACGCCTGCATGAAGCTCAACCTCACCACGTATGAACCAGACTGCAACGCCATCAGCAAAACCATGCAGCACCAGAAGTCGCATTAAAAGTAAGACATATTTAATTTATTATACGTTAAAAATACTATATGGCTCTCAATGAAATATATTTAGAAATATTTGGCTTTTATGGCTCTCCCAGTCAAAAAGGTTCCTGACCCCTGCTCTAACACAATGGCCATCTCAGTACTCAATGTCTTTTTGAGCTCTTAACTCTATGGGATAGGTGACATTGATGGTTCCATGTCAAGGTAACGGTAGGGCCCTGACATAGATGCCTGCAGCATAGCATTTGATTTATACTACTGCGCAGATGCAACTAGTAGACCGCCTAGCACTGCAACACACTAGATGGCAGTGTTGTGCATGCTATGCCATAGCATGCAGACAAGTCAAGTGCCAGAGTAAGAAACTCGTTTTCATTCTTTCACATTAACTGGTAACAAAGGGAGCAAATAGAGGTTTGTTAAGGACATGCTACATGTGCAGAAATAGCTAAAATTGTTGGCATTATTAAGAATAATAACATTTAACAAGTGCAAACCAATTACACCTATTGCAGTGTCCACGTAGCACCCACAGCCTCGATGCACAGCTTCATTTTTGAGGAATTGACCATAAGCTATAGCTGAGCCCTGTGTAGCTACATGAACACTGCCGTAGCCTTCAGTGGAGCTCCACAGTCACATTGATGCTGAGCCATGAATCAGGCATTACTCACTCTGACCTTTTTGAACCATGCATATTTTCAAAACAAGGAATTAAATCAAATCAGAGTGTCAATATCATGTGAATAAACAGAGATTTAGATTATTTCTATGCCATAAATGTTATAGTCAGAGTTTTGCCTTAATCTGGTTAAGATTAGGTATAAAATAATAGTTGCAGCATTCCCCCAGGTTCTTCTCTCTGCCTGCTGAAGCAGATACTTGTAGGGAAGCTTGTAGGGAAGCTTGGCTCAGCTTGGCAAAAGCACAAGTGCTTTTGCCAAGCTGAGCCATTCCTGATTCGCCCTGCCTCCAAAACAATGCCCAAACCACACCCCGCCAACTACTTTCATCCGCTGGATCATAACGTGTTTAAGGTGGCTTAAAGGGAAAAGACTAAAATAAATGATGACTTGGTTACAGAGATATTCTCCGCTAATTTTATCACAGATGAGATGGCAATAATAAGGATCACACTATTGACTGATCGCATGAGCTTGCTAGCTTGTGCAACCATGCAGCGATTAGAACAGGCTGTTTGAGATGCAGCAAAAATGCTAAAACAGGGACTTCTACAAAGGCAACCGCCGTATATGTGTTAATGCAAAGTGGATGCAGGTTACTGTAAATGGATGTAGGGGGACCTGTACAATCATTACACTGTAGCAGTGCATTTGTGGCTTTGATGAGTCAGAACTGAAAGGTTTGTTATAAATCTTCCCACATGTTACAGCCTGAGGAGATTATTAGGAACACACACACACACACGCACGCACACACACAATGTGCAAGCATGTTTTAGAGATTATGGAGCTTGTGTCCCATAGTGACACACCGACTGAGACAGTATGTGTGAAAGGGTGAAAAAAGGGTAGCTTGAATGAGAAGGACAGATAGAGAATTAGGTGGAGAGAGATGTAGACATGGAACAGAAAAGTAGTAGGGTTGAGTTCTGTTAGGCGTTTCTTCAGCCTAAAACTAGCTCACCTAATGTACACTGCTCAAAAAAATAAAGGGAACACCTAAAAACACAATATAGACCTCGATGAATGAAATATTTCAGCTGAAAATCTTTATTTATTAGACAGAGGAATGTGTTTAGAGCAAAATAACCTAAGAATGATCAATGGAAATCAAAATCATTAGCCCATTAAGGTCTGGATTCAGAATCATACTCAAAATCAAAGTGGAAAATGAGAACATAGGCTGATCCAACTTCTGTGGAAATTCTTCAAGACGATTTCAAAATGAGGCTCAGTAGTGTGTGTGGCCTCCACGTGCCTGTATGCACTCCCTACAACGTCTGGGCATGCTCCTGATGAGACGACGGATGGTCTCCTGAGGGATCTCCTCCCAGACCTGGATCAGGGCATCGGTCAACTCCTGGACAGTCTGTGGTGCGACATCGCGTTGGCGGATGGTACGAGACATGATGTCCCAGAGGTGCTCGATTGGATTCAGGTCTGGGGAATGTGCAGGCCAGTCCATAGCATCAATGCCCTCGACATACAGGAACTGCTGACACACTCTGGCCACATGAGGACGAGCATTGTCATGCATGAGCAAGAACCCAGGGCCCACTGCACCAGCATATGGTCTGACAATGGGTCTGAGGATCTCATCCCGGTACCTAATGGCAGTCATGGTACCTCTGGCTAGCACGTAGAGGTCTGTGCGGCCCTCCAAGGATATGCCTCCCCAGACCATCACTGACCCACCGCCAAACCGGTCATGCTGGAGTATGTTGCAGGCAGCAGAACGTTCTCCACAGCGTCTCCAGACTCTCTCACGTCTGTCACATGTGTTCAGTGTGAACCTGCTCTCATCTGTGAAGAGCACAGGGCGCCAATGGCGAATCTGCCAACCAAGATGTTCTCTGGCAAAGGTCAATCGGGCTGCACGGTGTTGGGCTGTGAGCACAGGCCCCAATTGTGGACGTCGGGCCCTCATACCATCCTCATGCATTCTGTTTCTCACTGTTTGAGCAGAAACCTGCACATTAGTGGCCTGTTGAAGGTCGTTTTGTAGGGCTCCGGCAGTGCTCCTCCTGTTCCTCCTTGCACAAAGGACCAGATAGCGGTCCTGCTGCGGGGTCGTTGTCCTCCTGCGGCCCCCTCCACGTCTCCTGGTGTACTGGCCTGTCTCCTGGTACCTCCTCCATGCTCTGGACACTGTGCTGGGAGACGCATCAAATCTTCTTGACACAGCACGCATTGATGTGCCATCCTGGATGAGCTGCACTACCTGAGCAACTTCTGTAGGTTGCAGATACCGCCTAATGCCACCTCTAGTGGTGAGGGCACTAGCAAAATGAAAAACTAACCAAAGATCGGCCAGAAAAGATGAGGACAGGCAAATGGTCTGTGGCCACCACCTGCAAATCCATTCCTGTTATAGGGGTTGTCTTGCAAATTGTCTAATTTCCACCTGGTGGAAATTAGACAATTTACCAACAGGTGAAATTGATTCACAAATCAGTGTTGCTTCCTAACTGGACAGGTTGATATCCCAAAAGTGTGACTGACTTGGAGCTACATTGCATTGCTTATGTGTTCCCTTTATTTTTTTGAGCAGTGTAGTTTAGGCTACTTTGCCACCAAGACTGATAGGTAAAAATGCTCCAAGATGTGGGTGCATTTCTTTTTTTCTAAATGTATTTCTAGTTTTCCCCCCTTATCCCACCCGATTAACCCAATGGCATATGGCTGGAACTCTTGCTGAATAACTCCCCTGGCTCACGTTTCCACAGGAAGGAGATAGTCGTAACACCAGCTTCCTTCAAACTCGTGTCGGCTGCTCTCGCTATTCTACATGCTGAAGCCTCACATGGATCGCATTACCTTCAGGACGCGAAGGAGGTGTAGGGAGAATGCTTTCGGTTGCTTAGCTGCAGGCGCCCGGATGGGCCAGAGGGGTTCACTGGAGAACGACGAGTCTCCAGTCTCCACTATCCCTCGGGTAAGGGTGGCCTAATGAATGCCTTACCCTGTGGACGCTCTGGTCGTGACCGGTTACGGCGTGTCTGGGATACAAACCTCCCAGCCACATGACGAGCGGATTGCAAGAACAGCGGTTTATTCCACTCGGCCATCAGAGCGGCGTGGGTGCATTTCTTGAGGACAGACACGAAGCTATGGGTGGGCCCTGGCCCATCTAGGCCCACTCCACTCACAGCTCCGATGGGCCTGGCCCACCCACTTGGCACCCAGGCCTACTCAATCAGGCTCCCCTTTTTGCTGGATCATCCAGTGAATAGCAGTCAATGAGTACTGTTTCAATTATCTGAATACACGACCAATAAAAATAAAACAGTTCTTGTTTCTTTCTAAGTCAGATTTTTTTCAGTGGCAATGCATTTTGCAAATGCCAGATTGCGAGCAGCCCCTCCTCTTTCACTCAGTGTACAGCCGCGCCATTGCAGAGGAACAGAGATCTACTACTATCCATTCCATCCTTCCATTATCCAAACCGCTTATCCTGCTCTCAAGGTCGCGGGGATGCTGGAGCCTATCCCAGTAGTCATTGGGCGGCAGGCGGGGAGACACCCTGGACAAGCCGCCAGGCCATCACACATACACACACACACACACACACACACACACACACACACACACACACACACCTAGGGACAACTTAGTACAGGCGATTCACTTGACCTTCATGTCTTTGGACTGTCTGTGGGAGGAAACCGGAGCACCTGGAGGTAACCCACGCAGACACAGGGAGAACATGCAAACTCCACACAGGGGATGACCCAGGATGACCCCCAAGGTTGGACTACCCCGGGGCTCGAAGCTCGAACCCAGGACATTCTTGCTGTGAGGCGACCACTGCGCCACCATGCCGCCATGAAAGAAATACTTTGTAAAGAAAAAAGAAAAAACGTTTTTTAAATACTTTGTAAAAAAAAATAAAATGGGGAGTAATGGTGATGGCAAGTGGAAGCATTTCAGTCTGCTACACTGACAGCTGCTTGATTAAATGAAAAAAAAATCAATGAAATAAAAATTATCCTATCACTAAGTTTAACAGTTACTTGATTCAAAGACCAAAATTACACTGAAATAGCACATCTACCAACAAGCCATAATGTGGTTGACGTAACTCAGCTAACGTTAGCTAGCATGAAGTTACAGTAGCCTGAGTTAGGCTTAACTAGTTAGCTAACAGCAGAACGAACAGAAACGTTAAGGTCCTGTTACTTATCCCTGAGTTTCCTTGCCTCTTCTTCGTTAATTTGTATTCCAGCTTCAATTATTTTCAATTAGTTCATCTGTGGACAAACTCAACAAGACAGGAGGAAAACTGACGGCCATTTTATGTCCAAGAACAATGGGGGATGACGAACCCTCCCCACATACATCCATGGGACAAACCCGAAACACTGACCCCTGCTGGTCATTTGCCGTAATGACATGAGGGTGATAGCCTCTTGGCGTCGCCATATCACCGTATTTCAACATTATTTTTAAAACTATTAAATGATCATTTGCATAATAACAATCTACTACTACCACTATCTACTACTACTGTAGGTTAAAAAAATAATGCGAAACAAAGCTGTTTGCTTAAGTTTCTAACAAAAATACGTCGTGAAGAGGAGCAGGAGGAAGAGACACCTACTCCTACGGCAGTTTCTCAACAAGTACCACGTAACAACACCTACCACGTAACAACACCTACGTGGCTGCTAATTCCGCCCGTTCCCCATACGCAGCAGCACGGGACTTAGCACTTGATTCCCCCGACGACAACTTCCGCCCCTCCATGCCAAAGCACTGGTACCTGCAGCCAGGCACTAAGAACAGCAAATTTAAATAATTTAAATGCCCAAGAATGAATATAAACTGTATAGCCCTTCAAGAGACGCTGTGCTTCATAAGGCATGTCGCCATTTCCCTGAAGTGGCCACTGAGGGCCGATTCCTAAAAACTGGCTTCGCAGACCGGAAACATCTTTCCCAGATAGCAAAATCACTGTGGCCCGGACCCGTCCCACACCCGACACTTTCATCCGGCCTACATACCACGTGGAATGATGGCACTTGGCAGTCCGCTCCTGTTTGCCAGATCTGGACCAGAACCAAGCCATAGCAATGCTGCATGTGCCACATATTTGCCAAAGGTGGCCCATATTTGTTTTGTGATATTTGGGCCATATTCACCACTTACCACACGGGCAGATTACATGTTGCCGAGAACACCCCATCTTTGCCAAAACAAAAAACAAACAAAAAAAGGCCCACATTTGATTTGGCATATTTGGGCCATATTTGCTATTATACATGTGGGCCACTTCAGGCTCACATCCATTTTGTCAGGGCCAGAAGAAGGCCATCAGTGCCGGATCTCTGCCTGAAGTGGCCCACATCCGGATGCTATCTGGGTTCTTAATTTTGTGTTAAACACGGGGGTAGCGGGGCACATGCTATAGCGCTGGACAGAACCGAACGATACAAGCGAAGCAATCAGCCAGGATGGGGAAATATTATCAACCAGCTGAACAATGATGCTATCAACAGGGTGTCTGTGGAAAGGAATAGAGATCACATTAAAGTTGTAATAGACCTCGTTTTATTCTGTGCAAAGCATCAAAGGTGTCCCCCAGCATTTCAACATTTTTTCGACGTCATTAACAACCTGCATAGTTTCATGACAGGGTTAAATAGACATGCTAGATTTATGGGGAACCAACGACAGCTTCAACCAGGGAAACAAACTCTGGAACTAGAGAGGTCCTGCAATGTCCGATGGAGCTCATGGTCGACAGTCTTCACACTTTTTGGACCAATTCTGGAGACCCTTGCTGAATTCTCTGAAAGCGCCGGCCAAACAAAACTTGAAGCTGACTCTCTACATCAGCAAATCCAAATGAAAAAAAAAACAAAAACAAAAAACGTGTTTCTACTTGTCAGGTTCTACAAGTTGTTTGAAATGAGTGACTAGGCCACTAAGGGCTTGCAATCTTCCACCGTATCAGTTACAGGTTGTGTTGAGCTAATCGAGTGTCTTAAGGAGAGCTACAATCCATTCAGGAATACAGAAAATAACTGATAAAGTAACTACACTGACAAATCTGATGACGGAACATGACATTCTGAGCTGGGATGTCACTGGGTCTCGAAAGCAGAAGCTGCAGGTTGCCATGGGCACACAGGTTACCGTGGGCAAAGCGACATATGTAAAGGACAACTCAGACCTAAAATAATATATGGAATGATATACTAGACAGGAACTGAGCACTGGTTTTAAGGCGGACATGTATGGGTTTATGAGAGCCGCTGCTGCTTGCTTGCCTCGGTCAAACACCTTTGGTGACAAGGCGTTAATACAGGCCGCCAACACACACTTCTCCATCGCTGTGGAAGATGCAGAACATGAAGTGTTTGTACTGAAAAGAAAGGTCACAGCGAACAGGGCCTTTCCATCACTCGTTGAAGTGCTCGACGCATGCCCCAATGACATATTTCCCAGAATAAATCGTCTCCTACAGGCCCTCATCCCCCTACCCATAACAAGCTGTACTGTTGAAAGACTCTTCAACTGTGAGTTGGATAAAAACTGGCATCAGTGATGACATACAGACTGAACTCTTTGTCTCCGCTCTCCTTTGAAAGAGAACTAACTGACTCGTTGGACTACAATGAAATAATTTCAGTGTTCAACGCCAAGCCCCGTTGTCTTCTGCTGTAATCATCAAATGTGAGCTAATTTACAATTTCACACTGTAGCAGCCTATTGCCTATTTCAATATTATTGTTTAGTGGGTATAGTTTTTGTTGGGTGTACAACGGGATTTTATGCTGGTGTGTGTGTGTGTGTGTGTGTGTGTGTGTGTGTGTGTGTGTTCTCCTGGATCTTGCCGTGGTGGAGAAACTTGTGTGTACCAATGTTGATGGGTTGGGTCACCCAAGGCAGACAGGTCAAGAGGGAGGTTCCAAACAAAGCACGATTCAACAAAGACCTCAACGGTGGAACTGGTGGAAGATGTCTCCAGGTCACAACAGCAGTGAAGATGGATGAAGGCTGCAACAGAGGGTGGTCCCCAATCATCTTGGTTCTACATGCCATTGGACTCTGGCCACACCCTGCCAAGGACCGTGTGGTGGCTGCAGGCGCATCAGCCAACCCATGTAAAAAGCTGTCATGTGCAGGCGTCCTCCGATTACGCGGCTCCAGGATCGGCCTCCACACCCACCTGAGGACCCAGAGGGACCCAGAGGGAGGACGGTCATACTCGACCCCGAGTGACTGCCGATGATGGTTTGTGTGTGTGTGTGTGTGTGTGTGTGTGTGTGTGTGTGTGTGTGTGTGTGTGTGTGGTTTATGTGGCCGCCGTGCCAGGCTTTGTTCAAATGTCATCTTTAAGGTTACTGAGCACGTTGGTGCCGGTGTACCTCTGTCCATAGTAATGATTAATGATGCTGTCATGTCTGTCAGCTGTGTGTGTGTGTGTGTGTGTGTGTGTGACTATGTGGCCATCATGCCAAGCTATGTGATGCTGTTAATGTTCGTCTTGGTGCCTGTAAAATTACCTCTGATGATGTATAAGGCTTGTATGAATAAACTGTGTTGCAGTCCGGAAAGTATAGTTGTAATGGCCTATTTTGGTTAACATATGCATTTCAGAACCTATTAAGTATGATTGGTCTTGGACAGGCAAGGCCCACTTGATTTTCTCAGTGCCCACCCACGCTGTGATTTCTGCCTACGCCACAGCTTGAGGATAACCAAAAACACAGATGGATGCAATATTTGGGGGAACATCTTCATAACCAAAGGACAAAATGACTAGTCCCCTGCTCAAACATGTATTGTTGCTGCAAACATCACATACAAATGAAGGGACTGCAGCACCTTCAACATGAGGCCGAGCAGCGATTCCTAACCTGCAGCAAGTACAACCCATTCAAATCAGGTAACTTGAATGGTGCTATGCTAGCTAAATCCACACAGCCAAGTCAGCTATAGTACATCCCATTGACCTTGAGTGAATTATAGTATGTGTTGTTTTGCATTTTTCTTTCTCTGCACAGTACATTTCAGCATCTTAGGCATTGGTAACTCCTCCCAGCAGCCGTGAAGGTATAACACCACATACCTTCTTTTTTTTTTGCTAATTGAACAAATATTACTTACTACCAATAGATAGAGAGATAGATAGAGAGAGGGAGGCAGAACTTTGTCAGTCAGTACTTGATGACACCATCGCTGTCAGAAACGCGAGCTTTCAAACACTGCGTATATCTGGCCAAGAGTCTTTCTTTTGCCCCCCCCTCCCCCACTCCCTGCTGAACTCTCCCAGCTCAGGAATGTTCTTAGGGCTTCTTGCATGCACTGCATGTTGCGATCTCTCCAAGGATTTGAAATAATATTTAGGAACAAAGGTCCTTTGAAAGCAGTCCGTCTCCAGGTGAGGGACGGGTCCCTGAGAGCAGATGGAAGCAGGTGATAATGGGGTAAGGGGGTGAAGGGGTCCTGGGTTATGGTCAGTGCTCTTGGCTTTGCTATCCAGGTCTGATGGGTTAGGTTGGGAAGACCAGTGATTCTGGATGCACTGTGTGACATGCGGCTGAGCCGGTCCCTACTGGTGACTGTTAAGATGGTGAAGAAACGGGGGGCGGGGGGGGGGGGGAGCAGCATGGGCTGAATCATACTTTTGTACCGTAGCAAGAGACGGTGAGGTTTGCTTAATGAGCTGGCAGCGTTTATGGATATCAGTGGTGTATTGGTGAGACAGACAAATACTGAGTACAATAAATGTTTTACAGATTATCTGAGAAACAGACCCCCAATTATCTGAGGACCCTCCCCTACACACACACACACACACACACACACACACACACACACACACACACACACACTGACAAATAGCAGCATGATTCGGTAAGGGATTCAAGAGGATTCAGATTCAATTAGTTAATTCGATACAGGTTTTGGATTCAATAAAACAAACTGAACCCTAAACCTCTCTTCAGCAGACATGTTACTGGTAGTTAACTGTGGGAAATAGAGAAATGAGAAAGTGAGAAAGGTGGGGTGAGGGGAAGGGATGGAAGGCAGGATGGCGTAGTCTTACTACAGTATGTGTGAGAGAGAGAGAGACACAGAGAGCAAGAGAGACAGACAGACAGACAGACAGACAGACAGACAGACAGACAGACAAAGAGACCAAACCAGAGGAGGGCAAATTGTTCTGGAGAACTGCAAAGTAAACATTTTCTCTCACCACAAATTACTCTTAATTCTCACACACACACACACACGCACACACACACACACACACACACACGCACGCACGCACGCACGCACGCACGCACGCACGCACGCACGCACGCACACACACACACACACACACACACACACACAGAGAATAGTCCAGAATAGTCAAGAGACCTGACTGCCTTGTTCCCCTGAGTGCCATACGCACAAAAACAGGAGACACACTCATAAACACAAAAGGAAAAACAACACACACACACACACACACACACACACACACACACACACACACACACACACACACACACACACACACAGTGAGTGCAAATGGAGGAGGAGGGTAAAACTAGGCCATGTTCCAGGAAGTTCTTTGTACTTCTGTTCTTCAGTTTGACTGGAAAACTTTTGCTTGTGTAAGCTGTGTGTGTGTGTGTGTGGGGGGGGGTGTTGTGTGTGTGTGTGTGTGGGGGGGGTTGGGGGCGCTAGTAAGACAGAGCGATGGTAAGAGACAGCACACAAGGGGGAAAATGGAGAGAAAGAAAAAGGAAAGAGAACGGGAAGAAAATCAGAAAGAGAGATGAGAAATGCGCAAAGTGAAATAAATCAAAGAAACGAAGATGAGAAGAAAAAAATTGAAAGAAAAAAATAAACAGGTCAGTCGTGTGTTAAAGAAATGATGTAAAAAAAAAGAAGAAGAAAGGGGGCGAGCAAAGACGTAAGGGAAGAAGTAAGACTTCATCCTCTGCCAGAATTAAAGAGAGAGAGAGAGAGAGAGAGAGAGAGAGAGAGAGAGAGAGAGAGAGAGAGAGAGAGAGAGAGAGAGAGAGAGAGAGAGGCAAACAGAAAGAGAAAGAGTGAGGCAGCGGTTGACAGAAACATTAGGAAGACCAGGGAGAGGCGGGGGGCAGGAGGGGGGAGGGTGTTTCAAGAACAAGTTTCCTTTCTGGGGTTTTTGAAGGCTTTTTATTTTTGTTCCACAAGAGACACACACGGGCTCCATCGAGGAAATGCTGCTAAAAGGGAAATAAATCACAGCCGAGCAGCAGAGAAGGCCTGAAATGGGAAAGGGTGTTTTGAGGGAAATGGTGCGGAGAGCGAGGCGCACCATGAGACCGGCGGCTGACCGGGACGGGTACACACAGACCCGTCTGCGAGACCGTCGCTCACATTACATCCACGCTGACCCACCATCGAACCCCCGGCACGCTACTCAGAAACCCCAGCGGTGGCAAACTCCTTTCTAGTGTGCTGTATGTAGTATACCCGAGGGCCGCTCTGCCAAAATGAAAAAATAAAAAATCAAGAGGGACGGTGTTGTCTGGTGGAGACAGCTGGTGGGTGGAGGTTCAGAAACACCGCATCGCCTGTTAAACTGGAGCCAAAGGCCGACATATTCTTAACACCGACCGAGAAAAGACAGGCCCTGAAGCAGCCAAGGCCACTGCTGTGCAGACCCCTAACATGGACGGAGTTTAAACGTCGATAACAGACGTCTTTACACATACTAACATCCATCGATTAAGATACAACCCACAGGGGCCATGGAAAGGGAGGATTATAAATGGTCAGCTTGTTTAACACGAGGGGATGGCACTGGCTTTCATCCCACCTCACATCGACCCCTGCAAATACAAATTTGCATCACCCCCCCCCCCCCCAATTGATTTAGGGTATAGTGCCTCTGTATTTTTTTTTTCTTTTGCCCCTTTTCCCCCCGAGTTGTACTAGGCCAATTACCCCACTCTTCAAGCCATCCTGGTTGCTGCTCCACCCCCTCTGCCGATCTGGGGAGGGCTGCAGACTACCACCTGCCTCCTCCCATACATGAGGAGTTGTCAGCCCCTTCTTTTCACCTGACAGTGAGGAGTTTCACCCGGGGGACGTGGCGCGTGGGGGGGATTACGCTATTCCTGCCAGTCCACCTCCCCCGAACAGGTGCCCCAACTGACCAGAGGAGGCGCTAGTGCAGCGACCAGAACACATACCCACATCAGGCTTCTTACCCGCGGACACAGCCAATTGTGTCTGTGGGGATGGCCAAGCCGGAGGTAACACAGGGATTCAAACCGCCGATCCCTGTGTTGGTAGGCAATGGAATAAACCACCACGCCACCCGAACACCCCGTAGTTCTTTTTAACCAACAAGCACTGCCATAGGTAGAGGCAATGTCCTACTACTGGTTATCAGTGACAACATGCATCATTTATTCAAGTTGCTTTTAAAATATGGTGGAGGTTTAAACTTATAAATAAATCATGCCAACAGACAAATACCCCCCCCCCATTGGACCATTAGTGATCACGTGTTTTTGAATTTTTGAATGTCGTGCCTCTCCCTTCCCCATTGGACGTTGTGCACATGACATGTATGACGAGGCAGTAAATGGTATGTTCTTTCCCGAGTAGCTTTATTGAGTAGCTTTATTGAGTAGCTGTAGGTTTATTGAGTAGCTTTATTGAGTAGGTTTATTGAGTAGCTTTGAGTAGGTTTATTGAGTAGCTTTGAGTAGCTTTATTGAGTAGCTTTATTGGGTAGCTTTATCGAGTAGGTTTATTGAGTAGCTTTATCGAGTAGGTTTATTGAGTAGCTTTGTTGAGTAGGTTTATTGAGTAGCTTTAGATTTATTGAGTAGGTTTATTGAGTAGCTTTGACTAGGTTTATTGAGTAGGTTTATTGAATAGGTTTATTGAGTAGCTTTGAGTAGGTTTATTGAATAGGTTTATTGAGCAGCTTTGAGTAGCTTTATTGAGTAGCTTTATCGAGTAGGTTTATTGAGTAGCTTTGTTGAGTAGGTTTATTGAGTAGCTTTGTTGAGTAGGTTTATTTAGTAGCTTTATTGAGTAGGTTTATGGAGTAGCTTTAGCTTTATTGAGTAGGTTTATTGAGTAGCTTTAAATTTATTGAGTAGGTTTATTGAGTAGCTTTGACTAGGTTTATTGAGTAGCTTTATTGAGTAGGTTTATTGAGTAGCTTTATTGAGTAGCTTTATGGAGCAGCTTTAGCTTTATTGAGTAGGTTTATTGAGTAGCTTTAGATTTATGGAGTAGCTTTATTGAGTAGCTTTGAGTAGCTTTATTGAGTAGGTTTATTGAGTAGCTTTGAGTAGGTTTATTGAGTAGCTTTATTGAGTAGCTTTGTTGACCGATGATTGCTTATGGCATGAAACAGGCTTGTTCTGTCTCGTAAAGAATTTACTTGACTCACAGGATTATTTTGCTCCTTATTTGTTGAGCACTTTCCCTACCGTTGATTGTTTCTTTTGACAAAGTTTATATATATATATATATATATATATATATATATATATATGTATACCAACAAGCAGATCAACTCCATCTTCAGTCCTCTCCTCCCACCTGGAGAAGAAAGTCTCTGGAAACTTGAGAGTACACAGACATACTATATAAACTCTGATATGAACACATACACACACACACAGATTCATCCTGAGAGTTGGCTAGTCATGGGTAATAAAGTGTGTGACTGTTGTATGCAGCGAGTGAAATGGGTCAGGAGAGGAGTGAAGTGGTGTGCAGAGCAGAGATAGTGTGCAACTGTTTACCTGTCAGCACACACACACACACGCACACACACATACACACACACACACACAAATTCACACAGAATAGTCAACAAAATGAGTCACACAGTCGACCAAGCACACAGACAGATTAAGTGCAATGAGTGGATTCAGTCATTGCTGTGGATATGCAATGAATGGACGCAAAATGTGAATAAATATGTCAGAGAGCATGTGGTACGTACTACACCCTGCAGTATGTTTCCACCACCGGCTCTGCCCTTCGGCGAGCCGAGGTAAAGGAATAACCTTATTTGGAGGCTGACAGTTTAATGAAATCAGTGCTGCTTGGTGGAGAGGATGTATTCTAAATGTTCCAGCACAGCCTTGGGAGAAAAGTCTGTGCATGTGCATGAACGATAAGGCAGGCAGCCCTAAACTGCCGGCATTACGCATGTAGTATGACAGGACTTTCTCTCCAGTACGAGAGAGAGAGAGAGAGAGAGAGAGAGAGAGAGAGAGAGAGAGAGAGAGAGAGAGAGAGAGAGAGAGAGAGAGAGTGAAAGAGAGAGAGAGGGGGGGGGGAATAATGTACCTGTAACTGAGCTTTTTAGAAGCTTAACTGGAGCCATGTCCAAAAGAGAGTAATTACTCTCTTTTGGACATACCATGGGATATAAAATCAATCAAACCATTTGCACCTTATTAAAAAAGCAGCTGCTCGCATATTTACCAGAACCCTAAAAACGGGAACTCCATGTCTGATCTTCCCTGCAGGGGTTACGAGTGAGTTGTAAGATTTACTCTTAAGATTACATTATTTTACCGATTACTGTATAATCCTCCTGGGTTCGAGCCCCAGGGTAGTCCAACCTTAGGGGTCGTCCCGGGCCGTCCTCTTTGTGGAGTTTGCATGTTCTCCCTGTGTCTGCGTGGGTTTCCTCCGGTGGCTCCAGTTTCCCCCCACAGTCCAAAGACATGTAGGTCAGGTGAATCAGCCATGCTAAATTGTCCCTTGGTGCGAATGTGTGTGTGTGTGTGTGTGTGTGTGTGTGTGTGTGTGTGTGTGTGTGTGGGCCCTGTGATGGTCTGGCGGCCTGTCCAGGGTGTCTCCCCGCCTGCGACTCAATGACTGCTGGGATATGCTCCAGCATCCCCGTGACCCTGAGAGCAGCTTGGATAATGGATGGATGGCTGTATAATCCATTACCCTATTACTTTATCAATTATTCTGTAATACTGTCAACATTTATTCTTATTCATTTATTTAATTTGTTTTCTGTTTTATCCCAAAACAAGATAAAGGGAGCCTTTTCTAAAACCCCTAAATGTTCTGTGCTCTTATATATTGTTATTGTAAGACACGATTGAGTGGGTTCATGGCCCACCGTGGCCAGTATTAGGGGATTTTACTCCGGTCTGAACAGAACTGGGTTGAGCATCCCAGAATTGGTTGTTTTACTGCCACCAGAGAAGAGCTGGGTTCAGGTCACAGAGGTGGCAGGGTCACCATCCCCAGATGACAGAGTCATCTCTGCTTGGCCAGATGTTTTCATTTTGCTGTTTTTCTTTTTCTTTTTTGTATTATTATTACCTTCTGTGCTCTCTCACTAAATGTGAAAGCTCACCACATTGTATTTTAGTGTATGTAACGGCCAATATTTTCAGGGGGCTTCCGGTGTAGCTGCTGGCTGCTCACTTCCGTTTCCTATGAAGACTTCCTCTTCTGTGCGTCCGTCATTGTTTACAGTCGGATTAGCAACTTGAGACGTGAGAATGGAGGTCGAGATGAGAGACAACATCTACGACTGGATTATTTCACAAGTAGTCGACACAAGTCCTACATTTCTCCACACAATACACAAACATCCATACTTTTTATAGGTGTTTGAGGTCCAGATGACATTTCGCTCAACGCGTTGCACCGCTTTCGCGCCTCATGCAGACTGTTACCAACATGCAACCAAAGCATCTGCCTGTGAAAGCACCGCCTACTCAAACCTGATTGGTCAATACTACTCGGACTAAAACGGAAGCAGAAATGGAAACCAGAACGCTTCCGATACCAAAATCGTGTCCTGTGACAACAGATTATCCATCCATCCATCCCTTATCTGAACTGCTTATCCTGCTCTCAGGGTCGCGGGGATGCTGGAGCCTATCCCAGCCGTCATTGGGCGGCATCAGTTAATAGAGATTATAGTGTATGAAATGTGTTATAGAAATAAAGATTGATTGATTGAGTGATTGAACTAGACTTACCAACTAAACTAGTGATGAACATTGTTTCTTTAACCTTGAATAAAAGAAACAAGGAAAAACTTTCAAGTTAAAGTGAGCTACTAAATACTCACTTGGTGGTTCATGGCATGATGCTACCAAGGTGGAGATCATTGTGAAAAATATTTGCGTTTAATGCATATTTCAAACACATCTATCCTACGTCAGTCGCTGTGAGCAAAAACAAAAGTGAAAAAACAAAAGTTATGTTCTTGCCTCTTATAGCTTGAATATAAGATTGATGGACTCTAAAGCAAGCACTGCAGCATGTAACATGTCAATCAAAAAGTTCACACTGAGGACTCGGTAAGGGTCATAGTTTGAGGATTTTTTTGTTCTTTCTTTAAATGCCATTGAATATGCACAGGGCAGCCAGCAGCAGTTACCCACAGTACTCGATCTCTGTCATATCTCCATAGGCCAAAGTCACATTCACCCATGCACACACACAGTGATGGCGGTGCTACCCATCTAAGGTAATAATCAGCTCATGTCAGAGCAGTTAGGGGTTAGGTGTTTTGCTTCGGGACACCTCGACATTTGTGACATGAGGAACCGAGGATCGAACCGGCAACCCTTCATTTACCAGACAAACTGCTCTATCTCCTGACCCACTGCCGCCTTTACCCTGGTCACAACCTGTTCCAAGTCCACCCCTCTGGTAGGCGCTACACAGCACTGTACCCCAAAACAACCAGATATAAAAACACTTTCTGTCCAAAGGCTGTCATTCAAATGAACGCTTAACACTGTCAAATAAATCCAACCATTTTGCATATACTGTACATATACTGGTAAGTTCTGTCATGTCCATCTACCTCAGGCATGTATGTACGTAACCTGCTAACACCTATTTGAGCGTCTGTGATACTATGTTCTCTGCACCACTGCACTTTATCAGGAATCAGGAACATTTATTTGAGATTTAATTTCACGCACTTGCATACATGAAATGAAACGAAATATAATTTCCCCCAGCCCACAGCAGTGCAACACAAAAACAAAAACACATATCCAAACTACAAAAAACCTACAAAAACACACATATCCAACATATCCAAAAAAAAAAAATTCACTAAGTGAGCGAATACCAGGATGATTGTCGGAACTGCCGGTCTGCATGGGATAGCATTTAGCCAAAGGAATTGAATCAAGTGCAACTGGACTTGGTATATATCTGTGAAGATGTTTCGCCTATCATCCAAGAGGCTTCATCAGTTCATGCCTTTCTGACTAGACCAAGCTAGTGGGAGACACCATCTATCTCCCACTTACAATGCCGTCCTTTCATCTCTACCCAGGAGACTCAAAAGCTTAGCCTCCAAGAACAACAGTCGATCACTAATGGCTCCAACGACTCATGACCACTGAATGGAGCACTAATGAAGTCGAAACTAACACCTCCAACAACAGTCCATGCTTAACACTGGAACACAAAAGAGCCATTGACATCAATAGCTCTGATAACGACTCCAAAGAGGCTAAATATCTGAGTTTCATCACCAGCCAGTCAGACTAGCTTGGTCTAGTCAGAAAGGCACGAACTGATGAACCCTCTTGGATGAGAGGTGAAACGTCTTCACGGATATATAACCAAGTCCAGTTGCACTTGATTCAACTCCTTTGGATAACCATGACTTGAATGAATGAGAACATTCACAGACAGATAGCAGTTAGCTTAGCCTGCCCCACTTCCGTGTCCTGTCAGACCGCCCTCAGTGTTACCTCTTCGGGTGCAGCTCCAGGCAGGGCCGTGGTTCCTGGGCCCACAGGATGCAGCAGACCAAGCTCTCCCAGCACCAGCTCTCCCAGACACAAACTTAGACGCAGACGTGGACAAAGACACTGCATGGACAGTACGGGGTGAGGCTGCTGCAAACATAAATTTGCACTGCCATCTCCCCATACCGGATGCAGATCACCTCTTATTTCGCCTGTATAAGTCAATCCTTGTGTATATATCTGAAGATTGTTGTGTTGTAGTGTTTTTATTCCAAGTTAAGCACAGTGAGAGAGCCATGAAACTGGAGTCAAATTCCATGTAGTTGAAACCTACATGGCCAATAAACATGATTCTGATCATGATTCTGATGACGGCTGCAACTCATTTACCAGCAAAGTAGATGTCAGATCCAAATAGAAAATCTAAATGATGATTGGTTACCTGACAATGTGGCTGATAGAGTGGACAAATAAATCCGTGACAAACAAAGATTAACATTATGGGCCTGTTGGCTGGTGTCCTGCCCTGATAACAAGACTGTATAAACACATAATTAGGCTCCTCGTGTTGTCGCCAAGATCATGACTCATCTACGCCAAAGTCATCCGCATGGGATGACCCGGCATTTCATTATTAGTAGCAGAGTGACCGTAATTTAATCCAGCGGTCTCACATCCCGCATCCTCTCCTTCTCTCTATCTTCCTAGTAGTTTCTGTGTTCATCGCTGCTTCCTTCGCTCCCTGTTTAACTTCCATCCCTTTGTCTGTCCATGCTTCTTTCCCGCTGTCTCCTGCCTCTCATTTTACTTCTCACTTCTTTACCGTGTCACTGTTCGGTATTCCCAGCCACAGTGACCAGGCGTTGCAGCTCTCTAACCTTGACACCGCGTTGGTGTGTCAGTTCAGTACTAGCTTAAATGTGAACATACCGACTTTTACAGTAGTGCTTCATTAGCATAGTTACATGTAGGAGGTTTGGCAGCCCCGCATAAAATGTGCGGATAAAACTCGGCGATTGAACATGAAGCTGCAATCAATGATGGAACAAAACTGTTCATTAGATATTTAAATTGCTCCCCACGAGTCCTCTGTTCATTTGAATAATTATTTCAAACTCATTGAAATCTCACGAGTCATTAAAGATTCCCTACCTTCTCCCTACAGAGAGTGTATGTTTGATAGTATGCATGCTAGTGTGTCTATATGGCTTTGTGCCGGTGAGAGTAAGCCAAGTTGTCTGATGATAGCCAGAACTGCAGAGATAAAGACACACAGTAGTCCTCCATAGACTACACTGTGAAACGCTTGGCCTCATTTATGCATATTAATGACAACCGGGCTAGGTGGAGGTTAATTCTCGGGTGAAGGGGTAGCGGTTAAGTTTAGTGTTAAGGTGAGCTACTGTGGTTAACCAGCCATGTTTCATAGAGACGTGGAAATCGTCATTCACACGTCACGTCTCATATAGACGCCGAAGGCTACTTTGTGCATCATATACTGCCGCGTTGTCAACAGCGTCAACACACGACTTTGTGGGATGAGACAGACCTAAAACACAAAGCGTCTATGTGAGCTCGATCATGTTATGCACAAACAAACCAACATGAGTGTGTGTGTCTATTGTTGTCTTGTTGAACGAAAAATGAAAGCCACTTTATCTTGTCATTGCAGTCTTATAATGAATGTGTTCTCTGCATGTAACCCATCCTATTGTATAGGAGCAGTGGGCAGCTGCAGCGCCCGGGGACCAACTCCAGTTCTTCTTTCCACTGCCTTGCTCAGGGGCACAGACAGGAGTATTAACCCTAACATGCATGTCTTTTTGATGGTGGGAGGAAACCGGTGCACCCGAAGGAAACCCACGCAGACACGGGGAGAACATGAAAACTCCACACAGAAAGGACCTGGGATGGCCTGGGGTTTGAACCCAGGACCTTCTTGCTGTGAGGCCACAGTGCTAACCACTGGGTCGCCATGTTGCCAATAAGGGAACATAATGCTAGTGTTGTGTTGTGTCATTTAATGTAGCGTGTCTCTGTATGTGCATGTGTCGTTGTCTGTGTATACAGCTTTCTAACAAACCTAATGAGGCAATCAGTCTGACACCTCTAAGAAGCTCAAATCATCCTACTTCTAAGCACTTCTGTGTGTGTGTGTGTGTATGTGTGTGTGTGTGTGTACCTGTATAGCTATCTTTAAAACATGCACTGTGTCACAGCCTGGGCAACTCATGTGTACGTGTGTTTGTTTGGTTAAACATATGTGCAGATGTGCACATCTGAATCTGCATCATCTGAAACACGACCATTGTGTACTATTTGCATATATGCATTTTAAATTAACTGTACGCATTATATGATAATGGCGACAGGCATGGGCGCAAAGTCCATGAATACTGGGATGGCGTCCTGTGCTTTCCCTGTAAACCCCGTCCATAGGGTTAGTGGTTGTTTCAGCAAGGGCATCTGAAGAAAAATTTTGCCAAATTATTACGCAGATTGACAAGACCATACCGGATCGGTCAAGACCCGGGTTAACGGCCGCCATCGGTGCTGTGCCCTCACAGGGTACTGATGGAAACTATCAAATCTGCTGTGGCGACCCCTGGGAAACAGGGAACAAGCCGAAAGAAGAAGAAGATGCATTATATGATAATTGTAAGCGTCATTAGATGATGGTCTAAAATGAAAGTTAAAAGAGGAGATGTGCTGAAACCAGGAAAGGATGCCAGCTTTTGTTCCAGTAGTCACAGCAGTTGTAAAAGCCCACAGTCACAGCCCTAAAAGTTCACTATTTTCTGTTGTCCTTGTAGCTCAAAGAGTTTGCATTTTAACCAGTTAAGGTCAGACCTAATCAAAACGCTATTTGCTCTAATCAAATTTTAACCTGTCGTCTGGTTGCTCTCCAGCATCCAACAAATGACAGCTTGCAAACTTTTTTTTTTGTTAGAATGACGCAGGAGCTTTAAATGATAATTAGCTTCTTTAGTAATGCATCTCATATAGGACTGATTCAGAAGTAACAGCCCCAACTTCCAGTGTTTGGCTGACAGCTTGTGGTAATTGTGTAACTTGGTTGTAGTAAATGTGCAAATACAGATTTGTGTGTGTGTGTGTGTGTGTGTGTGTGTGTGTGTGTGTGTGTGTGTGTGTGTGTGTGTGTGTGTGTTGCTCTGCGATATCTACTTAAAGTGCCCTGAGACAGCAATGATATCTGGGAGGTTTGCAGAAGGTGACAGAATTTCTAATTAACTCCATGCTGTGCAGTTGTGCAGGCTAATTAATTAACACAATGACTAAAGGACATCGTCTGTCTTTACCACACCAAGGTTGTATGTATGTATATGTGTGTTGATACAGATAGGAGATGCTGTTTTTTATTTCCTTTTGTCATACTGTATTTGTATTGTGTGATTTTGTGTGTGATTGAATGTGTACAAATTAACGCCGAGTTAATAATAACAGTAATAATGGATTATATTTATATGTTAATTCTCTGTATTGTTCCAATTTTAGTATATGTATTGCTGAAGCAATGCAGGATTACATTTATATAGTGCTTTATCTAGACACCCAAAGCGCTTCACATTTAAGGGGGGAAACTCACCTCAACCACCACCCATGTGTAGCACCCACCTGGGGTGATGCACCAGAACGCTCACCACACATCAGCTTGAGGTGGAGAGAGAGGAATTGTTGAACAAATTACACAGGGGTATGATTAGGTGGCCAGATGGAGAGAGCCAGGTTGGGAATTTTGCCAGGACACCGGGGAACCCCCTACTCTTTGTGATGAGTGCCATGGGGTCTTTAATGACCACCACAGTGAGTCAGGACCTCGGTTTAACATCTCACCCATAGGACGGCATCTCCTACAGCACAGTGTAGGGTCCCTGTCACTGCACTGGGGCATTGGGATTTTTTATTAGGACCAGAGGGAAGACTGCCCCCTACTGGCCCTCCAACACCATTTCCAGCAGCAACTCATTTTCCCGGGATGTCTCCCATCCGGTGTACTTGCCAAGCCCATACCTGCTTAGCTTCCATCATTAAGCAGAGCCAGGGTACATGTTGGTATGGCTACTGTCATGTACATGTACATCATGTGCATATGTTCAGATTCTGGGGGTGCATGTGCCTGTAGCAGACTGTGTGTTTATGTGTGTGTTTGTTTTAATTTATCTACACTCTTGAGGACCTGGGGCCTCATGTATCAGTCGTTACTACAAACAAATTTGTTCTTGCACACCCATGGGTTTTTTAGCCCTCAAGTTTGTCTCACAGACCAGTGTAGAACCTGGATAACCCCTGAATTTAGACACCGACTGGCTTACACCGATGTCTTTGCAAGCCTGGGTGATACGCATTGCAAGAGGTAGACAATAGATGTTAGGGGGAAGGAATTACAAATAACCATCATGCTTTGCTACTCCTGTCAGAAAATCTTGAGGGCTAAAAAATTCCATGGGTGTGTAAGAACAAATTTGCTTGTAGTAACAACTGATACATGAGGACCCTGATGTCCTCATAAGAAGAGGAAAAGGGTTATTTCTGGGCTGAGGGTTAGGTTTATGACTACGGTTACAACTGGGGTTATGGTTAGGCTTCATATTAATGTTGGGCACTGGAATTAGGCTGTTTCTAAAAAAATTATTATTATTATTATAAAAAAGACATGTATAACACACATCTTTATTTTTTAAACTATTTACACAGATATGTACTGAATCATTAGAACAAGAAGAAAACGCAAGATACAAGACATTCAACTAAAGTTTAAAACACACATGGGCACAACAGAAAATAGTGAGGGAACCTGTAGGTTTTGGCATGGCTCCCAGCCTAAAGACCCCTCCCCACCAAATCAAGGAAATCAAACAAAAAATATACATAAACCATCTCCAATACATCTTACCCTACACTACACCATTTAAACAAAATCTAACATCACCTTCCCCGTTTCCCCCAACCACAATAAAAGTGCTCCCCTCCACAAATCCACTAATAAATGTGGGGTTAATTTTAGGGTTTGAGGTTAGGGAAATAGGATTTTGAAAATTCTTGTCCCCACAAGAATATATAAATAAACGTGCGTTTCTGTCTGTGCAGGAGACATGGTGACTTATTGAAATGAGGCTGTCAAGTGTTCGGTTGTTGTGTTCCTGGTCTTTTGAAAGGGCAAGCTGAGGCCTCAAGAGCTGCAGTGTATGAACGCACCACAACAGTAATTTGTGATGGTTTTACCAAATAATTTCTGTGCAAAAAAATAGAAGAGCCACAAAATGACTGAGCATGCATCTACACCAATGTTTTGTTTGTTTGTTTTTTTTCCAGCCGTACACCACCTGATAACTACATCACTAAAAATACATCTTCAACCAGACAGCGGAAGACTTATCTGTAACTCAGTCAGTGGCGGCTGGCCAGTACAGGGGTGCTGAGGTGCCGCCCCCTTCACATTTCAAGAGATGAAAATCTACTTAAATCTGTTAAATATAATTTAGTTGTATAATGCAAATAATTATGAAATGAAAGTGTTTTTCAGTCTGGGAGCGCCTGTCAGCAGCCATCAAATATTGGTTCCAAATGGTATTTGGTTGATTTCTGTCCGAATACATATACTTCCTGGGTGAGGGGCGCTGGCCAAACGATACCTTATGTAAGCCCTCGAACTTTTGGCGAGCAGGTGACCTGAGGCTGCGGTCTAACTGGTTTCTTCAGATTTTCCATGGAGCGCCCCAGACACTCCCACTTTTATTGGCAGTGAATTGGTATTGTTTTAATGTTTTTGATCTAATGTCATTGGACAATTCTCGTGGATGTCAATCATGTTCACACCCACCACGACACCTTGTCTCGACTGTCAATCATCCACCATCTACGAACCCTGATAACATCTATAGGCTACATCGTCCTTAATAACTCTGTGACTGTGTGGACATTAAAGCAGCCGTCAGGTGTGCTGCACCAAGGTAAATTGCCCCCCCCCAACATTTTTAGCAGCAGCCGCCACTGGAACTGGTGTATAGTTGGGTTGAAAAGATACATGGTTGAACAACACTGCTCTACATTATGGTATGTCTCAGCACCAAAACAAGGTTTGGTCAAAAATGAGCTTCTAATGCTGAGACTCCTGATAATACTGAGGAAATGAAGAGGATGGTGAAGAACAATAACTGGCCAATTTAAACACATGGAGAAACATACAGAGGCATAAGGTTTCTCACACACACACACACACACACACACACACACACACACACGAGTGTAGACTTAGACACAGTTTAACGTAGGTGATGAAAGAGAGGGCCAAAAACCTGTCTTCAGTAATTTTGTTTCAATTTTCAACCCTTAGATCTTTGTGTGTGTGTGTGTGTGTGTGTGTGTGTGTGTGTGTGTGTGTGTGTGTGTGTGTGTTTGTGTGTGTGTGTGTGTGTGTGTGTGTGTGTGTGTGTGTGTGTGTGTGTGTTTGTGTGTGCTTGCATACAGAGGCAGGCCAACTGTTTTAAACAGCATGCATCACCTCAAGCCACATGAAGCTGAATCTGGTGTCCACTTTTCTCACAGCGAGAGAGACAGATGGACAGACAGACAGAAAGGAATGGAGGGAGGAAGACAAAAATGGAGGGAGGAAGACTATAGCAAGAAACAGATGGCAAGAAAGTTGAGAAAAAGACAAGAGAGAAAACAAAACAACAGAAAACCGTGGGAAGAGACAGAAAAGAGAGTCATTGAGGAACAGAAGACAGAGACAGAACAGAGGACAACCCAAGTAATGGATAGAGAGAGAGAGAGATCAGGAAGAGGTGGAAGGAGGAAGAGTTTTCCTGAGAGTCAGTCTCATTATTCAGATATTGTACCTTTCTCTATCTTATTACTAGATAACATTATCATTCTGCACACACACACACACACACACACACACACACACACACACACACACACACACACACACACACACACAGCTTTAGGTTTGTGCTGCGTCATCCTTAAGACTGTTGTCCACCTGTCCTTGCATCTGTCTCCTCCTCTCCATCTCTAGAAAGTCTCTCTCCTCTCTGAACTCTCTCTGGGAGCAACACAAAGACAACGTGGGGAAGGGAGAAGCAGAGCACAGCAGTAAAACACACAACCTCTGGATGTGGTGCCAACAGGGGGCTCCAGCTGCCCCCGACTGGTGCCTGGCAGTCCATTGTGGCCATGTTGTTAAAGCGCTGCCCTCTCTCATCAACTACTGTGCTTACCACCTCCCAAATGTGTGCAGCAACATGGAGGGGTCTGAGTAGGCCTTCAACACAACACCACACAGTGTGGTGTGCAACGTGACTGTGGCATGACATGGTGAAGTTTTCCCTCGTGTATGTGTGTTGGATAGGCTGTGTGTGTGTGTGTGTGTGTGTGTGTGTGTGTGTGTGTGTGTGTATATGTGTGTTTGTTTGTGATGGTGGGCATGTGTGTGAAATTGCGAGTCTTTGCAATAAGGAAGTTGTGTGAGGGAGAAAGTAGGATTGAATGTGTGTGTGTGTGTGTTTGTGTTTGTGTTTGTGATGGTGGGCATGAGTGTGAAATTGCGTGTCTTTGCAAATGTGGAAGTTGTGTGAGGGGGAAAGTAGGCTTGAATGTGTGTGTGTGTGTGTGTGTTTGTGTTTGTGTTTGTGTTTGTGATGGTGGGCATGAGTGTGAAATTGCGTGTCTTTGCAAATGTGGAAGTTGTGTGAGGGGGATAGTAGGCTTGAATGTGTGAGTGTGTGTGTGTGTATGTGTGTGTGTGCATTTGTGATGGTGGGCATGTGTGTGAAATTGCGCGTCTTTGCAATAAGGAAGTTGTGTGAGGGGGAAAGTGGGCTTGAATGTTTGTGTGTGTGTGTGTGTGTGTGTTTGTGTTTGTGATGGTGGGCATGTGTGTGAAATTGCGCGTCATTGCAAGTAAGGAAGTTGTGTGAGGGGAAAAGTCGGATTGAACGTGTGTGTGTGTGTGTGTGTGTGTGTGTGTGTGTGTGTGTGTGTGTGTGTGTGTATGTGTGTGTTTGTATGTGTGTGCGTGGGCGAAATCCCTCAAACCCTTGTTTGATGCCTCAAAAACTCTGAATAACGACTTCTCTGATCCTCTGCCAAACAGCCGTGTCACTTGGTTTGTGTGTGTGTGTGTGTTTGAGAGAGAGAGAAGGAGGAATTAAGAGAGAGTATGATTGTAAAAGAAAATACTTTTTGACAGTCTTTTCAAATTGATGGTTACCAAATAAAAAAAAGAGGATCAACCACAGAGATTCGTTTTGTCCTCTTCACTTGTTTGTTTATTTATTTTATTTTTTGTTTACTTGGATCAAACCGTTTTATAGCCCTTTACTGATTTAATTCTCAGAATGTAAGGTTTTAGCTGTTCACCACCTTTCAGATTTCTTTTTTTTTTTTCATATCCAACAGTGTTATCCGTCCGTCGGATCGGCGAGGACCATCTAGCCATCCTGTGATGGATGACTGATGACTTGCACCATGATTAAAGTGAGGAAGAGTTGTGCATCATCAACCCCACTCTCTCATCTGAGACCACCGACTACCAGTGTCAAGACTCGCGAGATAACTGGCAATGGAGATGGATGCAGATTTTTCCTCGGGGTTTCTTCCCCGAAGCCTTTCCTGTAGACGAGTGTACCCACAAGGCAGCGGAGGTTATAAATCAGAGTTGTCCTTCTCCTAGATGATCTGCCCAACAGGCTAACGAGCTTCATCTACCCGGGTCTGAAATCAGAGTTGTCCTTTTCCTAGACTGGCTGCCAACCAAGGCTAACGAGTCCAGTCGACCCACCTGGTTATACCGCCAGGAACCTGGTCGCCCCCGCAGCAGACTTTGTGAAAACAGGAGGTACCACGAGAAGGTGCTGCTGTGGTCACATTTGCGTAGGAGCGGCCATATGCTGAGGTCCTGATGGATCCGCGGCGATCACCACACCAGGAAGCGAGAGGCCACCACACCACTTTGCATTCCTTTTGGCAAGCAGGACATCTGGCCCAATACTCGCCACCTCTTACCCAACAGCACTGAAGGGCTGAATATTGTGTTTCATCTCATCATAGTACAACTCACTCCTTCATACTAAAAGCAAATCAGTGGCTCAAGCAAAGAAGTGCAGACATATACCACCATCTGTTTCTCCTACACCTTGCTCTAACTGCATGTGCCAAAATGTTAGTGCAACAAGATCATCCACACTGTATATATTATAATATAATAACGATATATAATATACTACATATAATATATAATTATATATATATATGTATTATATATTATTATACATTACTCTATACATATCTTGATGCATGCTCAATAATCCAGGTAAGAAAATCAGATACGTTTCATCACTCAGTGTGATGAAACGTATGTCAATATTACTTATAGTGCTATATATGTACAAAATATACCCCAATTTTTTGCAGACAAAATCGCCGCTATCAACACATCCCTGTCCCCTGCATCTGACTCAGCACCACCTACTCCGGCCCCTCTTCTCTCCATTCCTCTTGACCTCCCTACCCCTCCCCCTGATCGCCGCCTCTCCCGGTTTGTTCCTGTTGCCCCTACCACTATCTCTGAACTCATCAGCTCATCAAAATCCACAACCTGCTCCCTTGATCCCCTCCCCACCCCCCTACTGAAGAAATTCCTCCCTGCCCTATGCCCCTACCTCACCAAACTTTTCAATTCCTCACTGTCCCATGGAATTGTCCCCTCTGCCTACAAACTGCAGCTGTCACCCCAATTCTCAAGAAACCAGGTCTTGATCCATCCTGCCTCAACCACTACCGGCCAATTTCCAATCTCCCCTTCCTCTCTAAAACCCTGGAACGCATTGTCGCCACACAACTCCAAACCTACCTACACTCCAACAACCTACTCGAACCCCTCCAGTCTGGTTTTCGCCCACTCCACAGCACTGAAACTGCACTCCTTAAGTACTTAATGACCTCCTAATCTCTGCTGATACTGGAGCCCTTAACATCCTCATCTTTCTCGACCTGAGTTCAGCCTTCAATACTGTGAGCCACAACATCTTGCTCACCAGATTGAAAGATGTCAGTATTGAAGGCACCGTACTCAGCTGGCTCCAGTTCTACCTCTCCAACAGGTCACACTTCACAACCACTCCTCTGTTCCATCCACAGTCACACAAGGTGTTCTCCAAGGTTCTCTACTCAGCCAACTCCTTTTCATCATCTACATTCTCCCTCTTGGTCAGATTCTCCACCATTTCAACTTGGACTTCCACTGTTATACTGATGACACCCAGATATACCTCAGCACCAAATCCCCTCACAATCCATCCCTCTCTCACATCGACTCCTGTCTGTCTGCAGTTAAAGTCTGGATGCAGCAAAACCTTCTCAAACTCAACAGTGACAAAACTGAACTCCTCTTCATTGACTCCAAGTCCACTCTCAGCCAAATCAACATCCTTGCACTCACCATTGATGGCACTACTGTCTCCCCTTCCCCCCAGGCACACAACCTTGGTGTGATCCTTGATCCCACCCTCTCCCTTGAGCCACATATCCTCCAAATGGTCAAATTATCCTTCTACCACCTTCACAACATTGCAAAAATAAGATTCTCTCTCACACGCCCTGCTGCTGAGATACTGATCCATGCCTTCATCTCCCCCTGCCTTGATTACTGCAACTCACTCCTCTATGGCATCAGTGCTAGCTCTATTAAGAGACTCCAATTGGTCCAGAATGCATCCGCCGACTTTTAACTGTCACCAAATCCTGGCACCACATCACCCCAGTCCTAAAAGACCTCCACTGGCTACCCATCTCCCACTGGATCAATTACAAACTCCTGGTTCTTACTTATAAAGCCCTTCACAAACTGGCTCTCCCCCACACCTCACCGATCTCCTCTCCCCCTACCAACCCTCTCGGTCCCTCAGATCCACCTCAGCCTCCCTTCTCTCTACCCCAGGTCCAACCTCTGCGGCTTTGGTTACTGGCCCTTCTCCAGAGCAGCTCTCAGGCTCTGGAACTCACTTCCCCAAATCATTAGAGACTCAGATTTCCTCCCACTCTTCCAATCCCATCTCAAGACAAACCTTTTCTCCATTGCCTTCTCGTGCACCCCCGTCCGCTCATACACCCCTGGTCTGGGGCAGGCTGGGGACTGAGCGCTTGACCTGCATCTGTGATTTATGTGATTTATGATGTTTGTTTTTCTTTCCCTTTATATTTGTCCAAGTCGGAGAGTACTGCTGGCGTCATCTGTGGCTGCCGCTTCTCCCTCTCGTAGCCCCCTCTCCCATCCACCCCTATATGTCTGTGTTATGTTCATTTATCGTCTTGTTTCACTCCATTTATTGTAAAGCGACTTTGAGTACTAGGAAAGCGCTATACAAGATTGATTTATTATTATTATTATTATTATATATAGTGTATATATGCACTATATATGTACATACTATTTATGTATGTATCTATGTCTGTATGTGTGCCCCCTTTGTCCCCTTCTTGGATTATTGTACTGATACTGTCTGTGTTGATATCTGTATATTATGTTATTCTAGCTCTTAGCATATTTGTGTGACTCTGCTCCTGGTTAGATTCCATCTATCTGCAGGCCTTGCGAGGTTTGACTGCATGGTATAAGAGGAATATAATATATGGATCATGCTTTATTACACACTAAGGGTCCTGTTAGACTTGTTGGTCAAAATGCTGACTGCATTAGATTAAATGTGTTGTGGAACATTCAATAAAGTGTGTCAGTACTATTTCTCAAAATGTAAAATGCTCCAGATCCCTGCCTTTTACCAGCACTTTGGCAAAGCAACCGTTAAAAAAACAGAGACAGGGTTTCCGTCAAAACGCCTGGGAGAAGAAGTGTTCGCCTCGCATGTCGACGCTTGCAGCTGGTGCGGGGAGTCTCGCCGAATATAATGGGAGTGATATGTGTTTTTGTTTGCTGCTCATGCAGCCGGTGTGACACCAGGTTAGCCGAACCCTCTGCAACGCCGCACACACCGGCTCCGGCTGACACGCGTCAAGGAGGAGGCTCCTATTTATTTCAGCACAAAACACCACACTGGCAGCTCTAGCCTTGAGTCAACACACGTCTATGTGTGCTGTGAAATCTCAGGGCACTGCTCTATTCAAAGCCATGGACACCCCTACACACTCATGTTTTCAATGGAGAAGAAGGTGACCAGGCTGCTGCTTGCTTTACAGAATTTTCTGCCTTTATTCAACAGCAATAGTCAAGAGAGAGAGAGAGAGAGAGAGAGAGAGAGAGAGGGAGAGAGAGAGAGAGACACAGGGGATGACATGCAGCAAAGGGCCCAGTCCAGATTCAAACCCAGGCTGCTGCAGCTGCACTCAGACTTATGTGGTACATGCACTACCAGGTGTTCCAACAGGGCACCCCACTTTACAGTATTTATTGCCCATGGCTTAAGAAGTTGAACTGATTAATGTTACCTGTTGTTCATTTACAGAGCTGTTGGCTCAACCTGTTGAAGACGGGGACTCCTGTGTTTTTTTTTTTAATCCTCATTGTCTTGTTTTTACTTTGCATACCAGACCCAGTTTGTTGTTTCTCAGTAAATGTAATAAATCCATGTTACAACTTGTTACCAGACTCCTATGGATTAATCCCCCCCCCTTTTCTCCCCAATCGTATCCGGCCAATTACCCCACTCTTCTGAGCCATCCTGATCACTTCTCCACCCCCTCTTCTGATCCAGGGAGGGCTGCAGACTACCTCATGCCTCCTCTGATACATGTGGAGTCGCCAGCGATTTCTTTTCACCTGACAGTGAGGAGTTTTGGCAGGGAGATGTCGCGTGTGGAAGGATCACCCTATTCCCCCCCAGTTCCACCTCCCCCCGAACAGGCGCCCCGACCGACCAGAGCAGGCGCTAGTGCAGTGACCAGGACATATACCCACATTCGGCTTCCAATCCGCATACACTGCCAATTGTGTCTGTAGGG
This sequence comes from Lampris incognitus, assembly GCF_029633865.1. Lineage (NCBI taxonomy): Eukaryota > Metazoa > Chordata > Actinopteri > Lampriformes > Lampridae > Lampris > Lampris incognitus. The sequence continues at coordinate 100,024,283 of NC_079212.1, read as the reverse complement.
ACGCCCGACCAAGCCGGAGGTAACACGGGGATTCAAACCAGGGATCCCCATGTTGGTAGGTAATGGAATAGACTGCCACGCCACTCGGACACCCAGAATCATGCTTATTGGCCATGTAGGTTTGCACATACATGGAATCTGACTCTGGATTCATGGCTCGCTCAGTGTACTTAACATAGAATAACAACACTACAACACAACAATCTTCAGATATATACACAAGGATTGACTGCATACAGGCGAAATAAGAGACAAAGTGCAATGGTACAGAGAATATATCAGAGATGCTGAAATAAATGTTAGCAGGTAAGCCTATCGGTGAGCTTGGACTGATTTATACATTACTCCTGTTGAGTGGCGCTGACTGCAGGCTTGATGCTAGTGTTAAAATATCTCTGTTAGTGAGAGCTGACTTTAGACTCGTGGCAGGCATATTCAAAATGACACCAATCTGGCAACAGCAAGCAACAGTGGGAAGACAGCAAGGAAACAAACACGGTGACAGAAATAAGCTCAGGGGCGCACTTCACAACAAAACAAAAGAGGCTATATCCATTTCTAATGTATGTCAGTTCATGAAGCAGACACTGATCTGACTGACACAGGTACAAAGCTGTCGTGATGAGTGTGAGGTGTGACGAAACAGGCAGGTGGAAGAAAAGCGATGTTATGTTCAGTTTTAGTATGGCTTACAATAGCGTAATAATGACAGGATGCTAGGATGTCCCCATCATCTGTGTGTGTGTGTGTGTGTGTGTGTGTGTGTGTGTGTGTGTGTGTGTGTGTTTGCTAGGGCACAGTGCATCTGCCTCTACGAGTAGCTTACTAATGTGTAGTTTCTTTCCTTCAACTATGTTATAAAGTTGTTTTGCTACTTCTTATATATAAACAGTCATTAGTATTATAATAATTATAACAGTGATATAAATTATGAATTACAATTTCCTGTTATTGGAAAACTTCAAACACGTTCTGAGTTGTTTTTCACGGTATGACGTCGTCCCTGTCATTGGGCCTGCCTATCTATTTGATCCATTCCATTATCCTCTGTCTGTCTTTCTCCTTATCTGCCAATCTATCTGCGTGTGTGCTTGCCTGCTGCTTTCTATCAGTTTGACCCATTCAATCTGTCTCCTGTCTATGTCCCTGTCTTCTCTTGGTTTCACATCTCTCCTCTCGGTCTCTATTAGATCATCAGTCCATCTATGTAAGTGTTATTCCATGGATTAAATGCTCCTTCTGTTTTTTTTTTCATTCCTCTCTCTTTCTCTTCTCCCATCTGCCAATGTTTCTTGAGCTCTAGCCCCCCCTTCTTTTTTCGCCTCCCTTCATCTCTGACTCTCATCATTTTGACCTGAGGTGCTTTGAGGGAACTCCAGCTGGCTCTGTGATCGACTCGCCCTCCTGATTTGAGCTCCTTAATAAGCTCAGGGCTGGCCTTGCTGTTCCGCGGCAATGATGATCACACACAGTTGGCTGTACTTGTCTTCTGAGGAATCCTTCACCACTCCCCGCGTGCCTCCACTCAGTCTGATGGCTCTGGACTCTGCTTGCTAGCCTGTGCTGTCATGATCGCTTTGGCAGACTGCTAGATTCGGGTTAGCGGCGATACCCTGCTGTGCCATAATTACTTAGATGGATCGTGGATTGATTTGTCAGACTGTAGGGGTCAACCACTTAATAATTTCCTACATCAGGACGCCCCACTGGTTCACCTGGTGGAGCGCATACCACATAAGGCTGAGTCTTTACCGCGGCGGCCCGGGTTTGAATCCGGACCGGGCCCTTTGCTGCATGGCTTTTCTGTCTCTCTCTACTATCGCTGTCCAATAAAGGTGGAAAATGCCAAAAAATAATCTAAAAAAAAAAAAAAAAGTCCTACACCGGCACGGATAGATTGGTTGGTTTAGCTAAGAAAAAACCCATCTAGTCCAAAAGTGGTGAGACGTACTCGTAACAAATTTTACCTTTGCAAGATATGAAAGAATTGTTGAACTTAGTAAAACTGCTGTATGCAACTTTCTTTTAACATACTTTTGTTGTATTTGGTGAAATTCCCAATATATATATTAACAGGTATCCATCAAGTAAATGTTCTTTGAAAAAAATCTGGTGTCTGGCTGCTCCTGGAGCTGGATTCTGATTTGAAAAAGAGCCATTCGGTTTGAATGAAACAACCAATCACCAGTAAAAGAGCGTCCCTAACTCAATGCTAATCATGTTGTGTGCTCATGCAGGAGAGACGCCCCCTCCCCAAATATACAAAATCTACTCCTGATCGAAAAAGGGATTCTTTTGTGAACATTGTGGGGGTAGCAAAGACATATGTAAAAAAAAAAAAAAAAAAATTACATACAAAAATTATCAACTGTACCCCCCCCCCAGTTCCGTATTTTATTTTATTTTCAACCTACAATAGTCCTAATATGCTGCCGTACTACTGTGATATGTTTTGCTGTCTTCATGGCATTAATATGGATCTTGGACAGAATCCCAGAAAGCTGAATCTGTCCAGATGAACTAACAACTTTCTGAGATTTCCTCACCTGGATTATTCATCATGCATCAAGAGATCTTGAACAGAGGTTATCACAGATGGTGTCAATGCTTTGGAAAAAGCAAGCTTTATAAATACTTCACCTCTACGTAAAACAATGATTTACAACAACAGTGTCGGTGTGACTAAGATTTGCTGAAAAAAAGTTTCTACATTCATAAATGATAAAGGACAATAAAAATTTTGCAAGTTGCAACAGCCATGCACACACATAAAGATGGTTTGGAGGGAGGGTGTTATGGGAGAGAAGGAGAAAGCTGTGTGTGTGTGGGGGGGATTTTTTGGGTTGTGTTATGTCAAAATTGCTCACCTCTCCAAAGTTACCAACAGCAGCTTCAAGTGCAGTTCTGATCAGGAGGGACTGACTTCATCAGTGCCAATGAAATGTTCATGGAAAGGTAGCTTAAATTAAAATCACAAACTATTAGTACTGTCCCACAGAAACTCGCATAAGGACAAAAACTAAAGTAATACTGAAGCCACATTCATTTCTAACCTAACCACCCTCATGAGGATAAAAACTGTCATGATGTCACTCAGTCCAGGTCAGTCAGCTCATAACTTCAGTCAGTGTCTCCCATTGCCTCAGTCATTCTCCCAGTTCAGTCAATTAACTCATCATAACCTTAATCTTTGTCTATTGTCTTCCCTGTTTTATTTTTACGTATTTACCTGTCTTGTCGTTTTAGTTCCTGACCTTGTTTTTGCCATCAGTCAACCCCGTGTATAGCACACCTGTTTCCCATTTCCTGATTAGCTCCCCAGCACTTTAGCCCTGCTCAGACTGCAGGCAAATTGGATTTATTTCCCAAATCAGATCTTTAAGACAGACAGCCCGCACTCTTATTTGCAAAGTGATCAGATCGGATTTGTGTGTCCAGACATCACCAACCTATCTGCATGGGTTGCTGTGGTAACGACGTAGGCGTGAGAAACTACATTAGCTGGTGACGCAGTTTACCAACGCGGAAGCGTGAGAAATGGAGATCCACCATCTCCCCCTCCAAACAATCGTGCTCTTAAGTCACAGTGCAGAACTCCTCCATCACACCAGACAAACTCAGTGATGGAGGAGGCTGGTATACATTGCAATGTTCCATGCTGCAGCCATGGCGGGATTCATTGTGTAGTGGTGCACAGTGCTAGATACAGTTTGAAATCCAATTTGGGCGACCAGAGCATCCGGACCGAGACACCTGTAGAAATCCGGTTACGTATCATCAAATTTTTTTGCTGTCCAGCCTTTCTAAAATCAGTCTGGATACAGTCAAGATATGCCAAAAACAGATTTGGTCTGACCATCTGAACAAGGCCTTATTCTCCCATGGTTTCCCTGTTCCCCTGCCAGACTTTCTTGGGTCTTTTATGTACAGCCAAGCTATCCATTGTCCATTAGCCCATGTTCTGCCTGTCTACCCTTGTTTGATTTCTTTTACCGGTTTCTGGACCTTGTTTTTCTTTCCTGCCCCTCGTCGGATCTGATCGCCTGTTTGGATTGAAAACCCCGGTAACTAGAACTTGAGCTTTGAGCCTGTCTACCTGCCCCTTGTCTATCTGGTCACCTATTGGACCAATTTCCTGTGTACTGACCCCTGCCTGTGTAATGACCACAGATGAATAGACTCGCTAGCCCTTGGCTAATGGGTCGGACCCTTTAGTTGACTGGTTAGCGCAGTTGCACATGGTGCAACATTGGTGTCAGAAGTGGTATGGTGAGGCCATTGGAAGCGCGTGCGCCCAGAGGCATGAGGGAGTTGGTATGCTGAAGCGTGGTGACACACTTCCTGAAGGAGGGCGGTAGTGTAACGACCACGGATGACTAGACTCGCTAGCCCTTGGCTAACGCGTCACACCCTTTAGTCGACTGGTTAATGTAGTCGTCTGTGGTGCGGGAGACCCGGGTTCGCGTCCCTGCTGGGGCAGATTCCTGGCTGCCCCCTGAATTCACTACACCTGCCTTGACCATTAAACTGAATGTTACTGTAACTGTAACTAGCTGCGAGTTGTGCATTTGGGTTCTCATCTGCCAGTTGCCCTGGGAAACATTACAAAAAATAACCATACAAGTTTTTACTGTAACAACAGTTTTTAGAAGAGAGGAAGAACAGCACTACTTTCCAAAGCTCGTGCAGGTAGCTGTAGCACACAGTCTGGTCCAGCGGGTCAAGAGACACTTGATCAGCCTGTCAGGCTTGGGGCTAGCCCCTTTTGGAAGGGTATGCTGACACAAGGACTTAGCTTGGACCAAGTCAGGCCAAATGTATATTGCTTTTCATGAAGATCAAAACATTAAGTGGTACAGTAAAAATGTAAAAGAGAAAGACAAACTGAAAGGTGGACTGAAATGTCACTCAGCCGAGCAAAATAAATACTGAATAATGATAAAACAATAATTTGTTTAAAGGAAGATTTGGCTAAATTAGCATTGAGGAACCTGATCGGCAGAATTATATTATTCAGAAGCCAAGAAATAAAATCAAAGCAATTAGCAGCAGGTGAAATTATGTGTCAGTGTTGTTGTGTTTGTCTACATAAATGTTGTTTGTTTGTGTGTACACATGGGCATATGCATTTTAACGTGTGAGAGATTATCTATGTATACACAATATATTTGTATTGTGTATTGATTTGTACAATGATGTTTGTATATAGTCTGTCTGCATGTATATATGTGCATGTCTGTGATCATCCGTGCATCCCCGATACTGTCATTAAGTTTTCAATTGTGTAAGTCAGCCAGCAGCATGTGATCTGAGGCCTGTTGTTCAGTTTTCTTCTGCTTCTGCTGACTTTATGCCTCTGTTCAGCTAAAATGTGAGGAAGAAGAGATGCAGAAAACATGGCCGGAATCGCACAATTTGATAATGAAAATGAACTCAACTGTAAAATGCAGAATATCTGTGAATTTGTCAAAATGTGGATGCAATTTATAAAAATCAGGGTTTCCCCTACCATTATAAACATTTCTTCCAAGGTCTTAAGCCAAAATGAACTGAAAAAAAAATATGCTGAGATTATGTCTCCACCGTGTTTTGGTGTCATTTACAGGCACACTGCTGCAGCTTCTTTTCTGTCCTCTGACACACACACACACACACACACACACACACACACACACACACACACACACACAAACACACACACACACACACACACACGCACACACAAGGATAGCTAAACATGTACACACACACACACAGTCATGTAAAAGAGGCCCACTGAGATGGCTAAGTCATCAAAAAAACAGAGGAAGTCGACACTAACATAAATTTAGAGCACAGCAATACTAAACTACTATGAGTCAGGAGAACTATTCTGTAAGTTCTGCCAACTGACTGGACCTGTAAGAGCCATTAAAAACAGAGCAGCGCACTAGCAAGAAGAGCTCATCACTTCACCAAACTCTCAGCAGTGCAGCCACATCGGCAGATGCAAGACGCTGGTTCATTGAAGACTTAGTGGCTGTATGCACGCAGTGAGATTTTGCTGGAAAAAATTAAAATACTACATCCGTTTCTAAACAAGGAAGCATTTTCACTGATAAAAAAATACTGTAATGTTGTGTAACAAATTCACTGATGTTCATTAAATTTTAAATATTTTTTTCATTGAATTGCTGAACTTTTTTTTTTTCATCCACGACATCATTAGACACTTTCTGGTGCCAAAATGTGCTTAAAACATAACAAAGATTTCAGAAAAACTAAAACAGAAATTTGGGAAAAAGTAAGATGGAATCTGGAAAAAATTAAGTGACATACATTTGTCACATAGACTGAGGTTATCCCACACTGTTGTTGCTAATTAGGTTAGCGGTAGCCTAAAGACCTAGGAAGCAACTTTACACAAGGCAATAAATAAACAGTTATGACTACACTAAGTAGATTGTAAACCTCATTTCAATGCCATATTTCTTCCTACGTTAAGCCTTGATTCACTATGTATAACTACACTGAGAGGCTGAACAGAATGAAACAAATCATCAAAATGCTGGATAAGCCAAAAGCTATCCAAAGGCTGGTTGACATACCTGGCTAGGTCTATTATGGATCCGGCTATCATATGAAGGTCCTTATTTATTCTAAAACATGTAACTGGTTGGTATGCTTGTCTTTTCTACCAGTCAGTTTGCACATAACCAGCTATTAGTTTGAGGACCTCTACCAAATCTAGTTCAGCTAGGAGAGACAAAACCTGATCTGCTATAATAAAATCTAAAAGGGTGAATAACTCAAGCTTTGCTGTGATCCTGTCACAGAATGTAAATTCAAGAGGGACGGCATGGCTAAATTAGCATAGAGGTGAAGAAATACAAACGCAGCAAATAGCACTTCACAAATTTAGATGTGGGAATCCCCTTGAAGGCATCATACTCTGTAAAACATGACTCTGGTGGTGTTGGGGCAGGGAAGCACGCGGAATTGAAATGTTATTAATTACAAATCATTTGATTTTCAATTTGACAGGTAAGAGCACAGTATTAACTGAATATAAGATAATGGGGCGGGGCAGGGCAGGACAGGTGAGCAGGAGGTCTCCCATATTAAACCTGTACTAAGGCGTGTCCGGGTAGCGTAGCGGTCTATCCCATTGCCTACCAACATGGGAATCGCCGATTTGAATCCCCGCGTTACCTCCGGCTTGGTCGGGTGTCCCTAGAGACATAATTGGCAGTGTCTGCAGGTGGGAAGCCAGATGTGGGTACGTGTCCTGGTCGCTGCACTCCTCTGGTCGGTCAGGGCGCCTGTTCAGGGGGAAGGAGGAACTAGGGGAATAGCATTATCCTCCCACGTGCTACGTCCCCCTGGTGAAACTCCTGTCAGGTGAAAAGAAGCAGTTGGCAACTCCACATGTATCGGAGGAGGCATGGTAGTCTGAAGCCCTCTCCAGATCAGCAGAGGGGGTGGAGCAGAGATCAGGACGGCTTGGAAGTGGGGTAATTGGCCCGATACTATCGGGGAGAAAAAAAAAAGGGGGGGGCTGTTCTAACATCTTCATTTGGCTGGTATAAGAAGAAAGAAAGAAAGGCACTCTATTTTGTCATTGTATTGTTACAACAAATGTGTTCTCTGCATTTAGCCCATCCTATTGTATAGGAGCAGTGGGCAGCTGCAGCAACCAGGGACCAACTCCAGTTCTTCTTTCCATTGCCTTGCTCAGGGGCACAGACAGGAGTATAAACCCTAACATGCATATCTTTTTGATGGTAGGAGGAAACTGGAGCACCTATAGCAAACCCACGCAGACAAGGGGAGAACATGCAAACCCCACACAGAAAGGACCTGGGATGGCCTGGGGTTCGAACCCAGGACCTTCTTGCTGTGAGGCAACAGTTCTAACCACTGGGCAACTGTGCCGCCAGTAAAAGAATAACATGGGTGAGGAATTAAAGTGATGATTCAGGTTTACCTTAAGGGGATATATACACACAAATGAGGAGCTTGTGTGTATGTTTCTCTACAATGAAGCATGGGTCAGCTCAGGAGCCACCTAAGTCAACCTGCAGCTTTAATAGACCCACCTGCAACCCAACCTGCAGTTGACAAACGGACATCAATGGATCCTCAACCAGCTAATTCAGTAGACCAGTGAAGTTTGGTTATGGGAGCGTTGGGAATGGAAGCACTTACATGGATGTAAATAAGCAAAGAAATGCTGGCGTGTATTGAAAATAGAAATGGGAATGGTACCATGTAAATGAACTCAATAAAAAATTAAATACAGTTACCATAAAAATGATAAAACCACAGTAATGTTCAATGAGGTAATAACCTTGTATCAAGGAATAAAATCCTTTGTAAGTAACCTTTAAGCTCCTTAAAGTTGTACCTTTAAAGGCTATGACTTAGGGTCTATGGGCTTTAAATCCTACGGGTTTAGTTCTACAGTCGCTGCCAGTATCTGTATCTATATACCAGTCAACTCAAGTTATCAAATACAGGTTAAAGTTACAATCATCCATCCATCCATTGTCTTAACCGCTTATCCTGCTCTCAGGGTCGCTGGAGCCTTTTCCAGCAGTCATTGGGCGGCAGGCGGGGAGACACCCCGGACAGGCCGCCAAGCCATCACAGGGCCAACACACACACACACACATTCATTCCTAGGGACAATTTAGTGCGGCCAATTCACCTGACCTACATGTCTTTGGACTGTGGGAGGAAACCGGAGCCCCTGGAGGAAACCCACACAGACACGGGGAGAACAAGCAACCTCCACACAGAGGACAACCCGGGACGACCCACCAAGGTTGGACTACCCCGGAGCTCGAACCCAGGACCTTCTTGCTGTGAGGCGACCGCGCTAACCATTGAGCCACCATGCCGCGAAGTTACAATCAATAAAATTAAATCTTCATACTGAAAATAATAAACACATTTGTATCAATTCATAATAACCCTAATCAGTAGAGCCAACATGAACCCCAGGTGAGTGGAACATGTGTGAGAGTCTGGCTCCACCATGAGGTTTAGTGCAGGTGTATGTGAACTATCCTACTACACTGGTAGAAACCAATGAACTTGAGGTCAAGTGAGGCTCCAAGGACAACAAAAAGGGATGTCTCTGCATGCAAATCTTCTGGCTCAGTGGCGCACCATGCTTGGTAGATCTAGACCATGGTTTCATCAAAACAACCTGACCAAATACTATGTCCAATTGCCACATGTGCATCTTACCACCACAAAATGGTGGTACAGAACACACAGAGTGCAGTGAAATCTTGCTTGAAACAAGCACTCAAGGCAGAAGCAGGTGAAAGTGTGAGGTTGTCGGTTTCTTCTGGTCATAATTTATTCGATTTTTTTTTTGGGGTGGGTAATTACTCCACTCTTCCGAGTCGTCCTGGTTGCTGCTCCACCCCCTCTGCCGATCTGGGGACGCCTGCAGACTACCACATCTCCTCCGATACATGTGGAGTCACCAGCCGCTTCTTTTCACCTGACAGTGAGGAGTTTCGCCAGGGGGACGTAGCACGTGGGAGGATCACGCTATTCCCTCCAGTTCCCCTAACCCCCGAACAGGTGCCCCAACTGACCAGAGGAGGTGCAAGTGCAGCGACCAGGACACATACCCACATCCGGCTTCCTATCCGCAGACACGGCCAATTGTGTCTGTAGGGACGCCCGACCAAGCCGAAGGTAACACGGGGATTCGAACCCACAATTTCCGTGTTGGTAGGCAATGGAATAGACCGCCATGCTACCCGGATGCTCTCGATTTTTTTTAACTTGTATTTCCAGCTTTGCAGTAGTTTTCTGACTCAGCTGAAGCTTCAATTAGTGCTGCTCTCTTCCAAAGGCTCGAAGAAGAAAAAGGGAGTCTGGAATGAGTCATCATCTGACTGACTAGAAGTGAGCCGTAAGTCTTCATGCTTGGTGCTTGCAATTGGCCAGCTACAGATGTTATGTTCTGAGCAAAGTTAGAAAGTCTTGAACTCATGATAGATATTGCTTGGCAGAATATCTTCTTTACATTGCTTTACATTCTCTAGTGTACATGGCGCTGGGTTACACCATGCTCATTTGATAAGGTATTGGGCTATAAAGAGACTAAACCTTTAACGAAAAGAAGAATTGTCAAAGCCTGGAGAAGTGTTTATTGAATTTTCTTGTTTGTTGTTTGTTGCTCTCAAATGCGATTTAGTATGTCCTCCACAAGTAATGAAATTGATCAAAATCAGTGTGTCTGAGCAGTGCATCCGAAGCAAGATGACTGCAAATTTGTTTTGACCATTGCAAAGTTAGGCTGATATCGTCAATGTATTGTGGAACTGTGAATAACTGTGAAATCAAATGAGCTGAAAGAATGGAAAAGGCACCTCAGTCCGTTGCCATTTTTGCAACAGACCGTGCACACGTTGTGCATGCATAGGTTACTTAGGCAGGTCTACACAGGTCAGGACAAATTACACAAATGAAAACAGTGCAGGTAGCTTAGGGATATTAACTACAGATTCATTATTTCTCTCTCTCTCTCTCTCTCTCTCTCACTATACGTATCTACTCATATATTTTCGTAATGTGTGTGTGTGTGTGGTGTTAGTGTAGATAGCGGGACCGAAAACTAAAGCACTTATGATCCTAATTCTTTTTGGAGGTGGTAGGTATTGTCTCAGAGAGTAAGGGAAACATCCCAGAAAATTAAAATTATGCATAATTACGCATAATTATGCAAAATATGCATTTTTCTAAAAGTGGCTAAAAACCACTTTTCTCGGCATTTCAGATGATTCTGAGCATCTTTGATTTTTTTCACCTATATAAAAAAAATTTCTGGGACTTAGAAATATTTTGGCATTATGCAAAATATATGCATTTTTGCAAAAATGCACTTATGATCCTAATTTTTTTTGGAGGTGGTAGGTATTGTTCCAGAGAGGACCAGAAAAACAGCAGAACATTTAAATATAATTATAATAATTATGCATAATTATGCAAAATATGCATTTTCTAAAAACCACTTTTTTCGGCATTCCGGGTGATTCTGAGCATTCTGGGGGAGGGAGTTGGAGTGTGGGGGGGGTAAGGGGCAGGGGGAAGGCGGTTAGCTGGCAGGATAAAGAGGAGAGAGATTTAGACGGGTGGATAACCAAACCGCTACATTGTAGCGGGGTTCTTTTAGTATATAGTATATATACACTACCGTTCAAAAGTTTGGGATCACATTGAAATGTCCATATTTTTGAAGGAAAAGCACTGTACTTTTCAATGAAGATAACTTTAAACTAGTCTTAACTTTAAAGAAATACACTCTATACATTGCTAATGTGGTAAATGACTATTCTAGCTGCAAATGTCTGGTTTTTGGTGCAATATCTACATAGGTGTATAGAGGCCCATTTCAAGCAAGTATCACTCCAGTGTTCTAATGGTACAATGTGTTTGCTCATTGGCTCAGAAGGCTAATTGATGATTAGAAAACCCTTGTGCAATCATGTTCACACATCTGAAAACAGTTTAGCTCGTTACAGAAGCTACAAAACTGACCTTCCTTTGAGCAGATTGAGTTTCTGGAGCATCACATTTGTGGGGTCAATTAAACGCTCAAAATGGCCAGAAAAAGAGAACTTTCATCTGAAACTCGACAGTCTATTCTTGTTCTTAGAAATGAAGGCTATTCCATGCGAGAAATTGCTAAGAAATTGAAGATTTCCTACACCGGTGTGTACTACTCCCTTCAGAGGACAGCACAAACAGGCTCTAACCAGAGTAGAAAAAGAAGTGGGAGGCCGCGTTGCACAACTGAGCAAGAAGATAAGTACATTAGAGTCTCTAGTTTGAGAAACAGACGCCTCACAGGTCCCCAACTGGCATCTTCATTAAATAGTACCCGCAAAACACCAGTGTCAACATCTACAGTGAAGAGGCGGCTGCGGGATTCTGGGCTTCAGGGCAGAGTGGCAAAGAAAAAGCCATATCTGAGACTGACCAATAAAAGAAAAAGATTAAGATGGGCAAAAGAACACAGACATTGGACAGAGGAAGACTGGAAAAAAGTGTTGTGGACGGATGAATCCAAGTTTGAGGTGTTTGGATCACAAAGAAGAACGTTTGTGAGATGCAGAACAAATGAAAAGATGCTGGAAGAATGCCTGACGCCATCTGTTAAGCATGGTGGAGGTAATGTGATGGTCTGGGGTTGCTTTGGTGCTGGTAAGGTGGGAGATTTGTACAGGGTAAAAGGGATTCTGAATAAGGAAGGCTATCACTCCATTTTGCAACGCCATGCCATACCCAGTGGACAGCGCTTGATTGGAGCCAATTTCATCCTACAACAGGACAATGACCCTAAACACACCTCCAAATTGTGCAAGAACTATTTAGAGCAGAAGCAGGCAGCTGGTATTCTATCGGTAATGGAGTGGCCAGCGCAGTCACCAGATCTGAACCCCATTGAGCTGTTGTGGGAGCAGCTTGACCGTATGGTACGCAAGAAGTGCCCATCCAACCAATCCAACTTGTGGGAGCTGCTTCTGGAAGCGTGGGGTGCAATTTCTCCAGATTACCTCAACAAATTAACAGCTAGAATGCCAAAGGTCTGCAATGCTGTAATTGCTGCAAATGGAGGATTCTTTGACGAAAGCAAAGTTTGATGTAAAAAAAATCTTATTTCAAATACAAATCATTATTTCTAACCTTGTCAATGTCTTGACTCTATTTTCTATTCATTTCACAACATATGGTGGTGAATAAGTGTGACTTTTCATGGAAAACACAAAATTGTTTGGGTGATCCCAAACTTTTGAACGGTAGTGTATATATATAGTGTGAGTGTGTGTGTAACAAGGACTCTCTCTCTCTCTCTCTCTCTCTCTCTCTCTCTCTCTCTCTCTCTCTCTCTCTCTCTCTCTCTATATATATATATATATATAGTGTGTGTGTGTGTGTGTGTAACAAGGACTCTCTCTCTCTCTCTCTCTCTCTCTCTCTCTCTATATATATATATATATATGTGTGTGTGTGTGTGTGTGTGTGTGTGTGTGTGTGTGTGTGTGTGTGTGTGTAACGAGGACTCTCTCTCTCTCTCTCTCTCTCTCTCCATCTCGAGAATTTCAGCAGCGATAAGTATGCAGAGCCTTTTCGTATACTAATTGGGTCTGCAAAGAGGCTTTCTATTCACCTCACATAAAGGTGCCCGATTGACATTAACCAGACTGGAAACTCACCAGGGAGACTGTGCCTTTGACATGGTTATCAGGTTCACAGCAGGACATGAAACCACTTAACGACCTTTCTTTATCATCACTGCTGATCACTGGAAGAAGATTTAAGCTCATCTCCCAAGAAGACAAGAACTCTTTCACACCAGAGTAAAAACTTTCTCACCTCACCATATGGTGGAAACTGAAATTGTGTGCTCGAGGTTAAATGCATTTCTTTTGTCATGACAATGACTTGAATTGATCAATCCAAGTCTCACGCCATCCCCCCCCCCTCTCTCTCTCTCTCACACACACACACACACACACACACTTGCTTGCTTGCTGGTTGTCCATCGTGCCCGATGATGACCATCTTCTTCTATTTGTGGGTCCTTTGGTGGCTGAATAGTCCGATCCTGGATGCACAGTTGCGGTTGCAGACCGGGCATGTAAAAGTGGTGCTGGAGGGGGTAGTGGTAGCTTTGCGAGCATGCCTCTTTGCATGCCTTGCTACACGGTGTTGTGTGCGCTGGTTTTCCATGTACTTCACTCCCTCTGAGATGTGAGAGCGCCAGGTTGTGCGGCAGAAAGCAAGTTCCTCCAAAGAAGAGAGGTTGATCTGACATCTTTTTAGTGTGGTCTTCATTTGGTCTTTGAACTGCTTCTTCTGCCCACCAGCAGTGCGTTGACCAAGGTGTAGTTGGCCGTAGAGGACTTTTCGTGGGAGTCGTTCGCTGGGCATGCGAATAACATGCCCAAGCCACCTGAGTTGATGGTGTTTTAGGGTAGACTCCACGCTGCAGCTGCCTGCCCGCTCCAACACCTCTGTGTGTGGCACTCTGTCCTCCCAAGTAATGCCAAGGATCCTTGGGAGACATTTTACATGGAAGGCCTCCAGGCTTCTGAGATGGTGGCTGTAGATGGTCCATGCCTCACATCCATAGAGTAGTGTGGAGATGCACACTGCTCTGTAAACAAGCACTTTAGTGTGGAGATTGAGGTTGCTGTTTTGGAAAACCCTTCTCCTTAGACGGCCAAAAGATGTTGAGGCTTGTTTGAGGCGGTGCTGAATCTTATCGTCTATTTTGCAGGTGTCGGATAGCATACTTCCCAGATATTTGAAGGCAGGAACAGTGGCCAGTTGTTGCCCTTCTGCTGTGAAGGTTGTTGGGTGGTTTGGGAGGCCGGCAGTCAACTGACAGATTACCTGTCTTTTGGGTGTTGATGATCAGTCCCATTCTCCTGTATGCAGTTACAACTGCCGACAGAGTGTTTTGTAGAGCTTCTGGTGTGTGAGCTACCAGGGCACAATCGTCGGCATACTGTAGCTCAATAATGGTCTCAGAGGTCAACTTGGTGATTGCCTGAAACCTCCTGATGTTAAATAGGTTACCATCAAGCCTGAAGTCAATGGTGACTCCAGCCTGCTTCTCCAGCCTCCATCGCAACAGTGTTGTAACAGAGACTAAGAAGATATTGAACAGGACTGGGGCTAGCACACAGCCTTGTCAGACTCCAGTCTGCACACCAAAGGGCTCAGAACTGCGGTTCCCCACTACCATTCGGGCCATCATTCCTGAGTGAAACTGTCCAAGAATGGTAAGAAACTTGGGTGGACACCCAAATTTCTTCAGGACTTACCACAGCAGGGCCCTGTTAACTGTATCAAATGCCTTTCAGAAGTCTATGAATGCTATGTATAGATCCTTGTGCTGTTCTCTGCATTTCTCCTGGAGCTGGCGTGTCACAAAGATCATGTCAATGGTCCCTCTATCCTTTCGGAAGCCGCATTGCGACTCTGGTATGACCTGTTCGGCTATTGCGAGTGTTAGTCTGCGGAGCATGATCTTGGCTAGAACCTTTCCTGCAATGGCCAGCAGTGAAATACCCCTACTGTTGGAGCAGATGGATTTGTCTCCTTTGTTTTTATAAATGGCCACAATGTTGGCATCTTTCCACTGTCGGGGGACACACTCGCGACTCCACACCTCAAGGATATAGAGATACAGTGTCCTCGTACAGAGGTAGCCTCCTTCCTTGAGGATTTCAGCTGGAATATTATCAGGTCCAGGGGTTTTGTTGTTTTTTAGGGTCTTGACTCCATGTAGGATTTCTTTAAAAGATGGTGGGAGGTCTAGGTCTTGCAAGGTAGGCTGTTGAGGGAGTTCTGCCAGTACAGTTGAGTCCACTGGGGTGGGCTGGTTGAGCACGGTGTTAAAATGCTTGGCCCACCGCTCCACTAACAGGGCCTGATCCTTGATGAGAGTTGTTCCATCAGCAGACCTAACGGGTGTCAGGGAGCAGTTTCTGGGGCCATAGATGGCCTTAACTGCATCATAGAAACCATGCATGTCGTTCCTGTCTGCATGAGCCTGGATTTCGTTGGCTTTCAAAATCCACCACTCATTTTGCAGTTTCCGCAGAGTTGCTTGGGCCTCAGAGCGGAGGTCTTGCCATTTTTTCTTGAGAGGTTGGGATAGTGGGTTGCTGAGGGCAGCTCTGTGTGCCTTATGCATGTTGTCCAGGAGGGTGGAGATCGTTCCGGCATTGTCATCAAACCAGTCCTGATGTTTCTTGGTTTTGAAGCCAATGGATTGGGCTGCATTGTCAAAGAGGGTGGTGCTCAGAGAGGTCCACTTTTCATCCATCCCAGACTCTGAGTTGATCAGCTGTTCAATGTCAACTAAGCTGTCGGCTAGAGAACGACGGAAGGTGTTTCGGGTGTCGCTGTTGGATAGTCTGGCACAGTGGAGTGGTTTCTTTTTTGGCCCAGATTGGCGTCTCAAGGGTCGGACACGTACTCTGACTTTTGTCAGGATCATACGGTGGTCTGTCCAGCAGTCTGCTCGTCGGGGACTCAGATAGCAGAAGATACCTGCGCAGAGATGGTTTTTAAAGTGGCATGGGGGGTGCGCTTCTCCCAACGCCACATGACTTGATTGTAGAGGAGATGGTTCCGATGGCAAGGGGGATCCCTAGACGACCGGCACCTCCACACAACTGCAGGGGGCTGCCGTAAATCCAGTTTTTCGGGAACCGCCTCGAAGCGTGCCGCCACAGCTTGCTTTTCTGTTGGGGTAAGCTCCCTTAGCCTTATGTCTTCCAGACTCACCCACAAGGCAGCGGGGGAGTGGTTGATAGGTGCCAGGGTGTGTCCACCAGGGTGGGCCTGCACACCATATCTCTGGGGCCCACTGCTGCTCCGAGATCCCCTGCCAAGTTAGCCTGGGGCCGCAAGACCCCAGTTACCATGTGTGGCCACGGGGAGGCCTGGCAGGAGTCTTGGTGAAGGAGAAGCTATGTACTGGCAAGGGAAGGCTTACACGCTAGGATGCTTCCCTATTCGCCACAAAGGCTAGCCAGCGGCAGCAAGCTAAGGGCAGGAGGGACACAAGCGGGTTGGAAGAACACATGCACCTTCCCTCCAACTACACGCTGCTGCACTAGACGCATCACAACACCCTGTGTGTACCTACACACACACACACACACACACACACACACACACACACACACACACTTGCTTGCTTGCTGGTTGTCCATCGTGCCCGATGATGACCATCTTCTTCTATTTGTGGGTCCTTTGAGGACTCAGATAGCAGAAGATACCTGCGCAGAGATGGTTTTTAAAGTGGCATGGGGGGTGCGCTTCTCCCAACGCCACATGACTTGATTGTAGAGGAGATGGTTCCGATGGCAAGGGGGATCCCTAGACGACCGGCACCTCCACACAACTGCAGGGGGCTGCCGGAAATCCAGTTTTTCGGAAACCGCCTCGAAGCGTGCCGCCACAGCTTGCTTTTCTGTTGGGGTGAGCTCCCTTAGCCTTATGTCTTCCAGACTCACCCACAAGGCAGCGGGGCAGTGGTTGATAGGTGCCAGGGCGTGTCCACCAGGGTGGGCCTGCACACCATATCTCTGGGGCCCACTGCTGCTCCGAGATCCCCTGCCAAGTTAGCCTGGGGCCGCAAAACCCCAGTTACCATGTGTGGCCACGGGGAGGCCTGGCAGGAGTCTTGGTGAAGGAGAGGCTATGTACTGGCAAGGGAAGGCTTACACGCTAGGATGCTTCCCTATTCGCCACAAAGGCTAGCCAGCGGCAGCAAGCTAAGGGCAGGAAGGACACAAGCGGGTTGGAAGAACACATGCACCTTCCCTCCAACTACACACTGCTGCACTAGACGCATCACAACACCCTGTGTGTATGTACACACACACACACACACACACACACACACACACACACACACACACACACACACACACACACACACACACACACAAACCTCCTCTCCAGACTTTGCCAAGTGCTGGTAATCTTAAATCATGAATTCTAACATTCCCTGGAGGGCTTCAAAGTAACACTCCTCGTCTCCTTGTTTCTGTACATGTCTGAATTAACACGAATTAACCGTCTGCCCATCTAGAAAGCCAGTTAATATTACTCAGCAAAAAAAAAAAAAAAAAATGAACGATCTAACTCCCATGACTGCATTAGTTAAATTGACTGAGATATTAATTTAAGATTCTAAATGCATTTCTGCCATGTAGTTATACTGCCATCTAGTGACAGTAGGTGGTTTGGCATCTCTGATCAAATTATATTTTGTTAATTGTATTACATTATTTTACTTTACTATTTTATTCTTTTTATTTTATTGAAGTTATTCACGTTAGTCATCCCACATAAGACTGTATTTTTATCATATGATAAACAATGCATTGTTAATTAACTTCTGCTCATCTACTAATAGTCAAGTAAATTTTATTTGTATAGCCCAATATCACAAATTACAAATTTGCCTCAAGGGGCTTTACAGGAATACAAAATCCTGTCCTTAGACCCTCACATCAGATAAGGAACAACTCCCAAAAAAACCTTTTAACAGGGAGAAAAAATAGGAAGAAACCTCAGGGAGAACAACAGAGGAGAGGCCTATCTCTCCCAAGATGGACAGACATGCAATGGATGTTGTGCTTACACAATTTACAGAATACAACATTGGAAGAGGATAACAAGCGTTATAATGGAATTATGAGGGATAGTATAGGAATAGTATAGGAACTCCTCTTGCTAGATTAGTCAGATATGAATATAATTTTGGATGAGTATTTGATGTGATATGATAATTACTGTTTAATCATATGGTCTCCCGGTGTTTTATGCAATACATTGTAATATACTGTGTTGCATGTTTGTTGCCAAGAAGAACTCCAGGCAACCTTGCCCAGGAGATGCTACCTTCAACTGGTAGCGAGACATTAGCCGAGAACTTGCTGCAGCTTGACACTGTTGCTGAGCAACCATGGCTTCCCTGTGGGTGCATCCTCGCACAAAAGTTGTAAGCCTACGTTGACCACAGCTCGGCCTCCAGCTCAACCGAATCATCCCTGCATTGACGCTTCATCTAACGTAGCCTCACATACGCTACTTTTGATAAGAGGTCGAGCAGGAATCTCAAATCTTAGTTTTAAGCCTTGGAGAAATTTTAATGATTTCATAGCATCTCACCTTCGCTGGTAGGTCTGAAAATCACATACAAACACACCATTGCCAAACTAAGTCATACACTCTATTTTGCCAGTTGAAAGGGTCATTCCATTCATCCATTTGATTATGATATTACATTTATGTGTTTATTATCATTGCCTCATTTATTCATTCATTTATTCTATTGTTGTTAGACATGTAGCCATTGATAAACGTCTCTATTATTGAAAGTCGTATGTATGTTTCTCTCAAGAAAAGACAGAAATTCTTGTAATCAACCATTTACAACTTCAGCTCTGAAACTGCTTAATTTGGTTTGTCTTAATTTCCTACATTGTATGCAGTGACCCAAACTATAATTTGCCAAAATATGATAATAATAATAATTATTATTATTGTCATTATTATTATTATCAATAATAATGACATATAATTATGTGAGAACAATTATATTGTGGCGATGTATATGATATTATATATTATATTTAATTTTTATATATATATATATATATATATATATATATATCCTCTCATCTCATCTTCATCTGCTTTTTCGGGGTCAGGTCGTGGTGGCAGCAAGTTAAATAGGGCACTCCAGACGTCCCTCTCCCCAGCAACGCCCTCCAGCTCCTCCTGGGGGATCCCAAGGTGTTCCCAGGCCAGATTGGACATGTAGTCCCTCCAGCGTGTTCTGGGTCTACCCCGGGGTCTCCTCCCAGTTGGCCGTGCCCGGTAAACCTCCAAAGGAAGGTGCCCAGGAGGCATCCTAATCAGATACCTGAACCATCTCAACTGGCTCCTTTCGATGCAAAGGAGCATATATATATAGCATTTTTTTCTGAAACCGTCAATGGTGTTGTAAATGCTCAACTAATGAGCGGAATATAAACACGGATACAGGAAAAAAAAAGTTTTAATGCACTGCAGTACAGGCCTGTTTCTTTGCATAAAACTGAGCTACCCACAACCCGCCTGAACCAGCAAGGTTTTTTTGTTTCTCGACCTTGTGGTTTTAAGTCTTCCCATACATCACTAATGTCCAAAAATGTATGCTTATGTGCTAAGTATACTATATTGCACATGCTTTAGCATATTTCTAGACAATCAAATATGCATGTGCATCCCTATGGAATTTCATTTGTGTTTGCTTGTACGTGTGTCTGCATACCTTTGTTCCCTGGAAAAGAGAAATATATGTGCATTAAAAATAAACTGAGAAAAAAGCAACATCTGTGTATGTGTGACTGTGCCTCTCATATGCGCATTCACAGGAGAGCCAGACACATGCTTTGATATGTGCATTTGCCTCTGTGTCTGTTGTGTTTTTGTGAGACTACATGTGTGCCCTTGTGTCTCTGGTGTTTGTCTCAATGTATTTGCTCCTTCATCTCTAGTGTGTGTGTGTGTGTGTGTGTGTGTGTGTGTGTGTGTGTGTGTGTGTGTGTGTGTGTGTGTGTGTGTGTGTGCCCACCTCCCCTCCAGGGACAAACATGACAGTCAGCTTGTGGGTTTGTATCAGGGCAGAGTCTCGTTCAGTTTGCCTTTCCAATAACCATGACAGCTGATTTGGAATGGAGGAGGGTAGTTCTATATGAACACACAGGCGGCCCATGGGACGCGTCCCATTCCAAAACAGATTGAAAAGTAAAAACAATAAAATAATAGCGGAGGAAGTGCGGCGGCTGGAGGACGTGTCGAGAAAGGGAAGACTGAGGCTATTAGAGTACGATAAATGTTTTATTACTGGACAGAGAGAGTCAGACAGACAACAGCTAGAAAGACAAACTGACACACAGGCAAGCAGTCAGACAGGTAGGTAGACAAACGGATAGGTATGGTCAAGGAGACCAGAAGATGGACAGACAGGGAGACATAGTACAGACAGGCAGGCAGAAAGATGAGCAGAACTACAGATAAGCATGCAGACAGAGAGGCAGATAGACAGGAAGATTAAATAACAGTGATGATTGGTGGATTTGGTTTTCCAATTACAATTAAGTGATCCAGTTATTACATCCAAAACTAAAGTTCGTCATTCAGACAAGTGTGGAATGTGTATGTGTGTGTGTTTTTTTTCGTTTTGATTTTGAGATACTTTATTGATCCCCATGGGGAAATTCTTTCTCTGCATTTAACCCATGCTAGCTGTGTAGCTAGCAGCAGTGGGCAGCCGCCGTACTGCGCCCGGGGACCAACTCCAGGTTATCTTTCCTTTGCCTTGCTCAGGGGCACAGACAGGAGTATTAACCCTAACATGCACATCTTTTTGATGGTGGGGGAAACCGGAGCACCCGGAGAAAACCCACCGCAGACATGGGGAGAACATGCAAACTCCACACAGAGGACGACCTGGGAAGACCCCCCCAAGGTTGGACAACCCCGGGGTTCGAAGCCAGGACCTTCTTGCTGTGACGCGACAGCGGTAACCACTATCTTTGCATATCTATGTATGTATGTATGTATGTATGTATGTATGTATGTATGTATATATATCTATGCATTTGTTCTGGTTAGGCAATATTAAAGCACTAAGGACACAAGAGTTGCTCCTGCAGAAATGTCTGCCCATGTCGCTCTCTTTTCTCTCTCTCTCTCACATACACACACACACACACACACACACACCAAGCCTATTTCATCTCAATTAAATTTTCCATCTTAAGACAACACTTGACAAACATTTGATGAGGACAGACTGCACACATACGTACACAATCCACTCCTTTCTAACTCTTCCTCTCCATTTTTTCTTGCTTGGTCTTATTCAAAATGCACTGATGAGGCAATCTAAATTCCCTTCCACACCTGGCATTTCCTGTGTGTGTGTGTGTGTGTGTGTGTGTGTGTGTGTGTGTGTGTGTGTGTGTGTGTGTGTGTGTGTGTGTGTGTACACAGCTTCTGTCTGATTACAGATGTTATGATGAACAGGAAATATATATTCAAATCATTTAAAGTAAACACAAATCATATTCAAATAAACCACAAAATATTCACGCTAACTAGGACACAAACATCCCTCTCTCCCTTTCCTTCAACCTTCTAGTTCCCCTTCTCCTACCTCCTCTTCTGTTACTCTCACTCTCACTCTCCTTTTCTCTTCCCATCTCTCAGCTTCTCTCCTCCATTCCCCTGCTCTCCTTCCTCTTGTTCCATCTTTCATCCTCTTCTCCCCTTCCTTTCTTTCTATGCTCTTCCTTCTTCTACCACCCCCAAATCCTCTCTCCCTCTAACCTCTCTTCTTCTCTCCTTGCGTCCTCCGTCCTTCACTCCTCTCTCCACCTCTCCTTTCTCACAGCACCTTCCATCCACCTCTTTCTTTCAATGTCCTGTTTTTATATCTTTCCCAGCTCCATCTCTTTCCTCTTCCTCTCACCACCGCTTTTTTCCCTTTTATCGTCTTTATGTATAACTGTAATAATTATAAATGATATGATTGTTATTATTATTATTATCATTATTATTATTATTATTCCTTCATCTTTTTCCCCTCTGAAAAAGCAATCTCTCTCATACATTCTGACTCTACTTCCCAGTCAACTCTTTCGAATCAGATAGTGTGCAGCTAGCACCCTCATGTGGTGAATTTGTCATTGAATTGCAGGTGTAATTGCATATAATAATGATAATAATAATAATAATAATAATAATAACAATAATAATGATGAGTACCGTTTCCCAGACTTAACCAAAACTGTATACCTACAAAGACACAATAAGGCCACCACGAACCTGCACTGGAACATCTGCAAAGAATTCAACATCAACACAAAAGAAAAATGGTACGAGCCCCAAACAGTAACAGAAAAAGACGACATCACAAACTTATGGGACATGCCAGTACAGACAGATCGTGAGATAAAGGCCAACAGACCAGACATCATCATCAAGAACAAAAAAGAAAAAAGCTGCCTACTCATCGACATGTCCATCCCGACTGAAAGGAGCACCTCAGTAAAGGTAACTGAAAAACGGTCGAAATATAAAGACCTTGAAATTGAGATTGAACGAATGTGGGGAATGAGAACCACAACAATACCAGTAGTGATAGGAGCCCTGGGACTTGTAAAAAAAGGGATGGAGCAATACACCCAACGGATCCCGGGTGACATCGGAATACAAGAACTACAGAAGATCGCACTACCTGGAACATCTCATATCACAAGAAAGGCACTATCCATCACATAGACTTCTACCTCATTCTAACCCGAGGCCCAAGGAATGGGCCCGCTTATTATGTGGTATTATAGCATGAAGTTAAAGGAAATTTGTATGATAATAATAATAATATTAATAATAATAACAATAATAATAATAATACACTTTTTCTAGTAGTGTTGAAAATCCATTCTAGCCAATTTTTTTTTATTTCAAATTTTTTAAGAATTTATTTTTTGACCAGATTAGAAGAGTTTGACGAGGTTTCATTATGCTGTAAACTGATATTGGCCTGAAAAAAAAATGCCGCCACCTCGGACTGGGGCTGACTAAATCTTGGACTGGGACTTTGAATCGATTACAACGTAACAATATAAATGAAAGATCGTTTGGTCCATAGCTTTAGTATAATGTGTAGACATAAATGTTATCAGCCGTGAGTACCATTTCCCAGACTTAACCAATCATTTTTTTGCAGCCCTGGCCTTTTTTGACAGGAAACTGCCGACAGAGAAAGGAAGATGTGTGGAAAAAGTCAGTGAAAAAAGTGTATGCATTTTATCAGAAAAAGGGTGTAGGACTCACCTTGCTGAGCCATCATCATGTTCATTCCCAAACTTGTTCAACCTATTTATTGAGTTCTACAACATTTTCGAGACTGTAATATTTTCAATTTATTCACCAGACACCCCTGAGACCTGCAGTTTGGAACAATGAATCACAAAACTTTGATTTTGCAAACCAATCTGTCAATTAGCTTCCAGCTAACACGTCCACCTAATTCCTGCTGAACTCATAAAAATGTTTTGTTTCATCACTGAATTGCAAGATGTACAGGATTAGGCCATTTTCTCCTTCAAAATGAGGCCCAAAATAATTATTCCTATTATTCAAGTAGAGTGCTATAAATAATCAGTGTACAGGATCATAAAGAAAAATCTGCTCAATAATATTGCGAGATGTAATGTACTCTTGCTGTAGGCATAAAACCATCACGTGTTTTCTTTTTTTCCTGCCTCATCGCACAAAAGGAGAATGTCTTTTGAAATATTTACATATGCTTATGGTACTGTAATGGCATTGTGTCATTGTGTGATCCTTTATACTTGTCTTGTACGAAACAAATTTCTTAAGTAGCAAGTAAATATATAGTTCAACGTGAAGGGCTGACTGTAAGGATCAGCTATCATCTTCTTTTCTCTCTGTAGAAACACATCGTCTCTCTTTCTCACACACTCAAACACAAAAACACCCTCACAGACAAGAGTACAACTGGTTAAGAAAAATAAACATACTGTGGTGGCACTGGCATTTCACTGGTATCATTTGTAAAAGTCCAGGAAAAATGCAACTCGTGGCAAGGGTGGAGGCGAGAGGATCAGCTAATAGCAGCCGGTGCTGGAGTGGAGCGGCAGCAATTTCCAATCCTCACTCAAAGCATTCTGTTGTCGCTCTGCTGTTGCTCCACACCATGTTTGCTATTTTGCACTCTGCATTCACTCCCCCACAAAAGTATCCTGTTATCTCTGCTGCTACTCCACTCCATGTTTTCTATTTTGCACTCTGCATTCACTCCTCCCTAAAAGCATTCTGTCGTCACTCTGCTGTTGCTCCACTCCACGTTTTCTATTGTGCACTCTGTATTTACTCCTCCCTCATAGCATTCTGTTGTCACTCTGCTGCTACTCCACTCCATATTTAATATATTGCACCCTGCTTTCCCCCTAGTCTACTCCAGGTTTTCTATTTTGCACTCTGCATTCACTCCTCGCTCACGCACGAGAAACCTCGCTGCGTGCCCACTTAAGGGCTTGAAACCACCGATCTATTATAAAAGTGCTGAAATAAATCAGTGCTTGAAATCCATTCATATTTTCTTATGGCCACGCCAACGCACCTGTTTATCCATCACTTAACAACTTTGCTGCAAGCTATAGGCTGTCGTCTGTAAATAGCAGTAGCAGTAAGTGAACATTTATTTTGTTTCCACAAAAAATTCATATTTACATCGCTGATTGGAATATGCATACAACCCAAACAACCTGGCTTGATGTTGCCAACATAAGTGCGAGGCAAGCCCCCGCTGTGTGTACTCATCCCCTGCCATCTGCATAATGAATTTCACGTAGAATTGGCCGACAATGCAGAAGGAAATTATTTTCATTAAATAGGGCACTTCAGAAACAGAATACTGTGGATGAGTCAATTAGAAATTTTGGAAGAGAAGTGAGCATGTTTTTTTTACAGACTGTTACAGTGGTTCACATTCTTGCTAAGGGCTCAGCTTTAAGATCGGGCTATGGTGAACTGAAGACTTCGCTGATCTGAACTAACATAACATCAAACTGTCTTTAAGATTCAAGATTCAATTAGGTTGCATGCTGGGCCAGGATGGAGAAGTGTCGGAGTGATCTCTGAGCGAGGGATAAGGCCTGCGTGCTGACTTAAAAAAAAAAAGAAGCTGCTCCTTCCTTTCAGGCAAAATCAGGCCTGCTCTCACTCCACACTGCTCACATACCCTGATAGCGGCTGAGACAGTAGAGCTAGCCTATAGCATGGCGGGACTTTATCACCTTGGCCAAGGAGGCTGGTCATCTTATGCAAAGGGACACAATCCATCCATCCATTATCCAAACCGCTTATCCTGCTGCCCAGGGAAACCCCCTGGGCAGGCTGCCAGGTCATCACAGGGCCACATGGGTCAATGTTTAAAGTCTTTGAAAAGCAAATATGAGCATTTTTGATGATTGAGCGCTCCTACTGGTTAAAGAAGGAAGTGATCGTTGTTCCAGATACAAACTACCTGATTAGCTGCGGACAGCCAATCAATTTCCTTGTTCAATTTGATGAGAACACTCAGGAACTACTAAATAACCTCAAACCTTACCTTGACCACCACCTATCCTTAATCCTACACTTAACCACTACCTAACCTTAACCCTACACTTAACAACTACCTAACCCTTACCTTAACCACTACCTATCCTTAATTCTACACTTAACCACTACCTAACCTTAACCCTTACCTTAACCACTACCTAGCCTTAATCCTACGCTTAACCATAACCCTACACTTAACTACTACCTATCTTTAACCCTACACTTAACCACTACCTAACCTTAACCCTTACCTTAACCACTGCCTAACCTTAACCCTACACTTAACCACTACCTATGCTTAATCCTACACTTAACCACTACCAATCCTTAACCCCACACTTAACCGCTTCCTAACTTTAACCCTACACTTAACCATTACCTGATCTTAACCCTTATCTTAACCACTACCAAATCTTAACCCTACATTTAACAACTACATATCCTTAATCCTACATTTAACCACTACCTAACCTTAACCCTTACCTTAACAACTACGTAACCTTAACCCTACACTTAACTACTACCTATCCTTAACTCTACACTTAACTACATAACCTTAACCCTACACTTAATCACTACTTAATTTTAACCCCAAACTTAATCATGATCTAACCTTAACCAGGGACAAACACAGAGAGCATTACACACCATGCACATTATAGGCGAGCCTTTTCTAGCTGCTAGTTAAAGAGCAGAAACAGTGAAAAAAGAGACATACAATCTGAATATTTGAGTCAATCAATCTTTTTTTTTAGGTTTTTTTTTTTCTTGAATTTTCATTATCTATTTAATTGTTCTGGTTTCAATCAAATACATAATATATTCATCATCCATACATTATCCAAACCGCTTATCCTGCTCAGGCTCGTGGGGATGCTGGAGCCTATCCCAACAGTCATTGGGCAGGAGGAGGGGAGACACCCTGGACCGCCAGGCCACCACAGGGCTGAGACACACACACACACACACACACACACACACACACACACACACACACACACACACACACACACACACACACACACATCCATACCTAGGGACAATTTAGTATGGCCGAGTCACCTGACCTTCATGTCTTTGGACTGTGGGAGGAAACCGGAGCCCCCGGAGGAAACCCACGCAGACACGGGGAGAACATGCAAACTCCAAACAGAGGACTACCCAGGACGACCCCCAAGGTTGGACTACCCCGGGGCTCAAACCCAGAACCTTCTTGCTGTGAGGCGACCGCGCTAACCACTGCACCATCATGCCGGCCATATTCAAACTAATCCGATACAAAAAAATGTTCTCTTTAATTTATTTTTTATAGGACTATTTTATATGATTCACCTGTATCTTATTGAGCATAAACGCTTTGGCAATATTATCAATGAATAATTTATGCTTAAAAGAGTAAATCTATTTGAATTGAGTTAAGAAAAGGGAAGAGGGAGAAGAGGAAACTAAAGAAGGACAGAGATCCAAAACCATGCTCAATATTGGTGTGTTGGTTCTGTAACCAAACAGAGCGAGAGAGAGAGAGAGAGAGAGAGAGAGAGACTATAAGCTTTCACATCTGCTCTCTAGGAATGCATCACTCTCTCTCCATCTCTCTGTCTCCACCTCCAAACTAAGCAACATCTCTAGGTGTGTCACTGTGGGACTGAGTCATGCCCCAACCCTGACTAAGCCTGACAAATAGGCTTAATGTAGCCTACATTACACATGAAGGTGTCTACAACCCAAAATCCACAGACTGCTTTAATTCTACAAGCTATCTACATTTTAGTGGGGTCAGGAGGGAAGGACTAGCATTCAGGTTTCCACTAAGGTAAATTTAAAGGTAAAAAAAAGAGGAAATGTTTATACGACAAGAGTCCTGGTTCAGGTAACGCTTTGGTTTTTCATCAAACATAAAATTGTGTCAGTAATTTTGGGAATACTTCTAAATACTTCATAAATATGTGAATGTGAGAACATGGCACTGTTCCCAGCAGTTTTAAGACAGCTGTGGTTAAACATCTGCTTAAAAAACTGCACCTTGATCCAGGGTCTCTTAATAACTATCGGCCAGTCCCTAATCTTCCATTCTTCTCTAAAGTACTAGAGAGAGTTGTGTATCGACAACGTTTGACCCATATAAAAGAAAACCATCTATATGAACCTTTTCAGTTGGCTTTCAGGCCCTGTCACTCCACTGAAACTGCTCTAACCAGAGTGGTAAATGATCTTTTACTGGCTATCGACTCTGATTCCACTTCTGTGCTTCTACTACTGGACCTCAGTGCAGCCTTTGACACCACTGATCACTGTAACTTTTAGATAGATTAAATTGTGATTTTGGTGTCTCTGGCTTAGCTCTCTCTTGGCTGAAGTCCTACTTATCTGGAAGAACACATTGTATCTGCTATAATAATATTATATCAAAATTTTCTGACGTTAAATATGGTGTGCCTCAGGGCTCAGTTCTTGGCCCTCTACTTTTCTCTCTTTACATTACACCTCTTGGCCAAATTATACACAGTTATGGAATAAATTTCCATTGCTATGCTGATGATACTCAGTTGTATGTGCCTATAAGGGCTGATGATCATACTCAAATCACTAACTTAGAGGCCTGCTTGGCTACTGTGAAAAATTGGATGTCACTTAACTTTCTGCTTTTAAATTCAGATAAAACCGAGATGCTAGTCATTGGCCCTGCTAGACACAGACACCAATTTGATCAAGTAACGATAACAATCGACAACTCTGTGGTTTCACAAAGTGTGGCAGCCAAAAATCTTGGTGTTACGTTTGATCCCAGCCTTTCCTTTGATAAGCACATTAAAGAAACCACCAAGACTGCCTTTTTTCACTTACGTAACATAGCTAAAATTCAGTCTTTTCTCTCCATGGCTGATGCAGATATTCTAATACATGCATTTGTTTCATCCAGACTTGATTACTGTAATGTTCTGTTCTCAGGTCTGCCACATTCTAGTACTAAAAGTCTTCAGATGGTTCAGAATGCTGCTGCTAGAATCCTAACTAAAACTAGGAAATGTGACCATATTACACCAATTCTTGCCTCCCTTCATTAGTTTCCTATCCATGTTAGATCAGAATACAAGGTGCTTCTGCTGACTTATAAAATCCTAAATGGGCTTGCCCCATCCTACCTGTCTGATCTCCTTAAACCTTACATGCCATCTCGAGCTCTTTGTTCTCAAAATACAGGGCTCCTGTGTGTACCCAAAGTTAAAAAGAAGTCAGCTGGTGGAAGGGCCTTTTCCTATCGGGCTCCATTGTTGTAGAATAACCTGCCTGCTGCCATCAGACAATCAGAGTCTGTTGAGTCCTTTAAATCCAAACTTAAAACTCATCTTTTTGCCTTAGCTTACAATTAGTTGCCTTTAAGTTGAGTGCTTCACAACCTGTACTGGATGGCGGGTTGGTTTTCTGTCTCAATGAATTTACCAACCACTCTTCTGCCGACGAGATTACCGAGTATAGATTACAGAGTATAGATAATGACTAATCAATGACTTAATTGATTATGGCTAATGGCTATTGCAAACTGTTCTCTTCTCTAACATGTCTTTTCTCTCTCTCTGAATGATGTCTTCTCCTTTCTCTTTTTCTGTGTTTGAATGGTGTCATGTGAGTCTCTCTTGCATGCATGTGCAGTCGGTTCTCCTCCCAGGCCTCTGTGGTGATGGTGGTCGCCATTTGGATGCTTCCTGTCCTCACATAAGTTTTTATTTTTTTACATGATGATGCTGGTAGCGTGGCTTGGGTCCTGGACTGTTCCGTTAGCGTGTGGACACTGCTTGGCATCCTGTGCATCATGTTCTTCATAAATTCTATGTCCATTATAATTCTGTTATCCACTTTCAATGTTGTATTATGTAAATTGTGTGAACACAACATCCATTGCATGCTGTCCATCTTGGGAGAGAGATCCCTCCTCTGTTGCTCTCCCTGAGGTTTCTTCCTATTTTTTCTCCCTGTTAAAAGTTTTTTTTTAGGGAGTTGTTCCTTATCCGATGAGAGGGTCTAAGGACAGGATGTTGTGTTGCTGTTAAGCCCACTGAGGCAAATTTGTAATTTGTGATATAAAAATAAACTTGATTTGACTTGATTTGATTTGAAGATAGAAGTTGTTTCAATAGCATGACAGTTCCCCTGGTAACATCCAATTTTTGTGAAAATAACGAATCAGTGATAAACAGATGAATAAATACACAAAATACGTCAACAAAAAATGAATGAATAAGCAAACAGATGGATTAATGAATTAATTCATGAAATAATAATGAAATTAATGAAATGACCGATTGTCTGTGTAGTTGATTAATTAATCCATTAACCTTGTTATTACTTATTACTATGATACTGCTTAATAAATAACGGACATGATTGGCAGAATATTTCTCTCTTTAATGTTGTATTCTAGGACTAGATGTAGAAGTGGGAACCCGCCATATTCCCAGCTACTATATCCCTCCGGTATCCCCGTAACTCGGACTTTACCGTCTGATGACCATAGGGGCTTGGTGAAAATTATGACAGGTTAAAACAAGGCTAAATAGTCACTATGACTACTTTCTCACACACACACACACACACACACACACACACACACACACACACACACACACACACACACACACACACACACACACACACACAGGTATTAGCCTTCCCCCTTCCCCAAAGAAACGGTATTCCCTGGGGTCTACTGGAAAGCCAGGCAGTGACAACCGCCTCCATCTGAGACCAAAACACACAACACACAGCTGTTAACTGGCTCCTGCTAATGGACCAGAGCTACTCAGAACTGGCACACACACACACACACACACACACACACACACACACACACACACACACACACACACACACACACACACACACACAAATAGCCACATTCACAAGAACGGTCGGTCTCCTGCACCAGAGCTCAGACCAGAGCACACAGCAGACAGACAGCCTGAGGACACCAACCAGTCCAGATACAGAAGATCATATCACTCATCGGACTTGGTTACCACTAAACAACAGCCTACAGCACTGGGCGCTGACATTTAAACATCCCATTCCTACAGCGGAAAGAAGTAAATGCGACGTACCGAACCATTCCTAAATAAGTGGTATTTAAATGTAAACATCTAAAGTTGCTGGGCAATTCTCTAGCTTTCCGGAACAACGTGACAACTAAATATCAGTGGGGGTTGCTGCATGGCACTTATTGAAGCAAAGTAAATGACTCACCCCCCACCCCCATCCGCCGTAAATGTCTGCATCTCAAAACGCTGCAGCCTGGACGGCTGAGTCGGTTGTGTTGTCTGACATTCTGAGCACTCGCGGTCCTTAGTTAACCATGCAGCGATGGCAGCGACCAATATATTCGGAGACCATTCGAAAATGGAAGCCGTCGCACAGTGCTTTGCATCTGCTGCTTTTATTTTCCAATTTGTTTACCTTGCTTCATTTGGTGCCGCGTTGTTCACGCGGCTGAACAATAGCAGCTGGAATTCAAGTGGTTTTACTCAGCACCTTTCAAAGGGATGTGTCTCATTTCTGCTTGAGCGTTCGCTCCACTCAAAATAATCTCGATATATAACAGATTCAAGTGCAAAATTAAACAGCGACACAAAGTGAAAACATAAGAGCAGCATTATAAACTAACTCTGCCTGGTTGGGACTGGCATTAATGAATGAAAGCCACTTCATTCGACATTGTGTTCTTACAACGGATTGTATGTTTACAATGATTTGTCTCTGCAGTCAACCCAGCCTATTGTATAGGAGCAGTGGGCAGCTGCAGCGCCCGGGGACCAACTCCAGTTCTTCTTTCCGCTGCCTTGCTCGGGGGCACAGACAGGAGTATTAACCCTAACATGCATGTCTTTTTGATGGTGGGAGGAAACCGGAGCACCCGGAGGGAACCCCCATAGACACGAGGAGAACATGCAAACTCCACACAGAAAAGGCCTGGGATGGCCTAGGGTTCAAACCCAGGACCTTCTTGCTGTGAGGCATCAGTGCTAACCACTGGGCCACTGTGCTGCTGAAGTGGAGGAAGACTAGTAAACTAGTTTAGACTGGTTGAAGAAGTGCGGCATGGTGGCGCAGTGGTTAGCACGGTCGCCTCACAGTAAGAAGATCCTGGGTTCGAGCCCCGGGGTAGTCCAACCTTGGGGGTCGTCCCGGGTCATCTTGTGTGGAGTTTGCATGTTCTCCCCATGTCTGTGTGGGTTTCCTGCAGGGGATGCGGTTTCCTCCCAAAGACATGTAGGTCAGGTGAATCGGCTGTACAAAATTGTCCCTAGGTATGAATGTGTGTGTGTATATGACGGCTCTGTGTGATAGTCTGGCAGCCTGTCCAGGGTGTCTCCCCGCCTGCTGCCCAATGACTGCTGGGCTAGGCTCCAGTATCCCCACAACCCTGAGAGCAGGATAAGCGGTGCGAAAAATGGACGGATGGTTGGAGAATTTACATCTGATGGTGAAAGCATCAAGTTATGCAACAAGCAGCTGTCTTGGTTCAATATTGAAAGTGATTGCATATATTTTTCATATGTCTTGGCAAAATGCATGATACAATTATTGTCTATCTAATCAAAAACATGGTATCCAAATAAAACAAATACGCTGCAAAGAAGGATTTTCAAGAGAATATATGATATTACGACATTCCCTTTACAATATTACATACAATCCAATCACATTCTTTGTGGTACGTAAAACCTTATCTTATGACGTGCTGTGGCATGTGGGGTCTGGTTTAGAGCATTCTTTTGGAGACATGGAGGTTAAGGCGCCATGGTGGCCCAGTTCGAACCCCGGGGTTGTCCAACCTTGGGGGTCATCCCCAGGTCGTCCTCTGTGTGGCGTTTTCATGTTCTCTCCATGTCTGCATGGGTTTCCTTCGGGTGCCCCGGTTTCTTCCACCATCAAAAAGGCATGCATGTTAGGGTTAATACTCCTGTCTGTGTCCTTGACCAAGGCATGGAGAGACAAACTGAAGTCGGTCCCCAGGCACTGCAGGGCAGCTGTACACTCCTCCTAGCTACACAGCCAGGGTGGTTTAAATGCAGAGAAGGAATTTTCCCCTAAGGGAATAATCCATCCATCCATCTATCCATCCATTCATTACCCAAACCGCTAATCCTGCTCTCAGGGTCGCAGGGATGCTGGAGCCTATCCTGGCCGTCATTGGGCAGCAGGCGGGGAGACACGCTGGACATGCTGCCAGGACATCACAGGGCCAACACATTCACACACACTCATACCTAGGGACAATTTAGTACGGCCGAGTCACCTGACCCACATGTCTTTGGACTGCGGGAGGAAACCGGAGCCCCCGGAGGAAACCCACACAGACACGGGGAATACATGCAAACTCCACCAGAGGACAATCCAGGATGACCCCCAAGGTTGGACTACACCAGGGCTCGAACCCAGGACCTTCTTGCTGTGAGGCAACAACGCTAACCACTGGGCCACCATGCCATCTGCATTTTGGAATTGATTTTAAAATTTCAATGATTACTTTTCAAGCTTGTTTGGGGTCAGCCCCTATTTATATCACTGACTTACTAACTAACCCCTTATGAGCCCGAATGCAGCCTAAGAGCCTCCTGCAGAGGTCTGTCAGTAATTAGTAGGGAATAATAAATAAGTATTAAAAAAAGGAGTGACTCTGGACAATGAAGGAGCAATGAAGGACACTCGTATGCGAAAGATTCATCTGCCTATATGTGTGACTACGTTTCATCAGCGAGACACAGAGTCCCAGGGTATTGCTGACAAGCTGGGCAGTGTGCATGTTTATCCATGAGAACTGTTTTTACTTTCACTTTCAGCCTCTGCAAAGGGATTATCTATGACTGTGGACCGCTCCCAAAAAAAAAAAAAAACGGAGCTAGGGTTAAATCTTGCACAAACCCCACTGCTGTTCCCGGAGTGTCCTTCCATTTAAGCACCTGATCCCGCTTCCACATTCACCATGGGACACAAATCAAGATCTGATAACATTCGACACAGAGCAGAATATAAAAAAAATAAAAAAAGAGAGAGAAAAAAGACATTGTAACAGTCCCTCTGTGGTACATAAAATATGATGTAGTGGCGTTCCCTCTAGAATATTGAATAACATCCTTGTGAAACATAAAATATAAGCTGATAACATTCCCAAGTGAAGAGCAACTACGATCCTGTAGCGTTCCTAATGAGACAGAAAACATGATTTAGTTCAATTCCTTGAGGAACGTAAAGCACAAAGTAGTCTCATGTCCCGTGTAACGGGAAAGACGATCCAGTTCCATCTCACACAGGATGAGCTCAGACTCCCTCTCCTGGTCTCTCAACACCAGTTGTGTCAGTAAGAAGGCACAACAAAGACTGTACTTTCTGAGATGTCTTGAAAAATTCAGAATGTCCACAAAAACCCTGGTCAGTTTCTAACAGACGACCACAGAGAGCATCCTCACAGGAAGCATGCTGGTGTGGTTTGGCAACCTGACTGAAACGGACCACAAACAACTGAGTAGGACAGTAAAAACTGCTTCAAAAATCATTGGAACAGCACTGCCACAGCTTCAGGACATTTACACCACCCGTTGCAGAAAGAAGGCCCTATGTATGATGGAGGACACCAGCCACCCAGCACATGGTCTGTTCTCCTCCTTCCCTCAGGGCAATGCTTACAGAGCATCAGCGCTCGAACCAGCCGGCCTCAAAGACAGATTCTACCCTCAGGCCATCAGAGCAATGAACAGTAGGCTCCTTACATAACTTCAGTGATTTATTATTTTGTGGGATTTCTTTTCTTTTTTTTGGGAGGGGGGGTGGGATTTTTCCTCCATTTTCTCCTCAATTACACTCGGCCAATTACCCCAATCTTCCGAGCGGTCCCAGTCGCTGCTCCACCCCCTCTGCCGATCCGGGGAGGGCTGCAGACTACCACATGCCTCCTCCAATACATGTGGAGTCGCCAGCCGCTTCTTTTCACCTGACAGTGAGGAGTTTCGCATTGGGGACGTAGCACGTGGGAGGATCACACTATTCCGCCCACTTCCCCCTCCCCCTGAACAGGCGCCCCGACTGACCAGAGGAGGCGCTAGTGCAGTGACCAGGACACATACCCACATCCGGCTTCCCACCAGCAGACACGGCCAATTGTGTCTGTACGGACGCCCAACCAAGTCAAGTCAAGTCAATTTTATTTGTTTGGCCCATTATCACAAATCCGGAGGTAACATGGGGATTCAAACCGGTGAGCCCCATGTTGGTAGAAAATGGAATAGACTGCTACGCTACCTCGATGCCCCATTTTGTGGGACTTCTAATTTATTGTTTTTGTTACTATTTATTATTTCCTTATAGTACAGTAGAGCAAACTTTATCATTCCTGAGGGGAAATTTGTCTTGGGCACATCACTATATAATAAAACATCACTATATATATATATATGACATACACACACATACACACACACACACACACACACACACACACACACACATACATATATATATATATATATATATACATTTTTTAAGGGCTGCAAGTGCCAGGTAATACATTGCATTGGAAGGTACATGGTACTTTTTATATGTGTATGACAATATCGTGAAAGTTGAACTTGAACTTGAGAATGAAAACTATGATCTTAAAACGTCTCCTGTGGAAAATGAACGACTCCATGTAGTAACACAGTGGTGGACAAAGGAACGTGTCAGGGCTGCTGACGCTTCAGCTCTCTCAGCTGCTGTGTTGCAGAGGAAGTGTTGAATTAAGAGCCGGTAATGACTTGTGACAATTAGCTGAGATGATGCATTGCGGCCCTCAGGACCAACATTGATGAGCATATTGATGAGCAAATGTAAGGATTATCCTTTACGCTTAACGGTATTATCAAATAAATCTTCTGTTTCCTTCTTTTTCTCACCTTCTTCACTAAGATAACCAAGATCATTTGACAGAAAGAATAATAAAGTCCAGGCAGTATCAGCTGTGCACTGCTGTCTTTTCTTCACCTATCTGATTGACAGTTGGCTCTGGCCTGGCCCCCCCCCTTCTCCACACTTTGTTTCCTACCTGATGAAGCAGAGAAAGCGGCTATCGATCATCAGCTAGATAATCATCACAAGACATGAATGAGTCAGCCCACAAGGCTAGTTTGCTGCGGTTACTCGGACTCTCCAGTTCAGTTGTTTTGCTTCATTTTTTTATATCTCTCAAATATTAACTAGTATCTATATCTGTGCATAGAAAACAACTGAGCTCATACATGAAACCTTTTTTATTTTTTTATTTTCACCATCACTGAAAATATGATGTGAAAATTGTGCCATACTCCTGGGAAAACATTAAAATATCTGACAAATGATCCGTGAATTTTAAATATATCATGTGAATTGATTATTTTTTGAACTTGGCAGAGAATTGTGAAAAAGCATTGTGGTGATCGGCTAGATATTCGTAAGACAAAAAACTGAAAGCCACCATTTGTCACTGTGCTGATCAGAGCCCAACCGGCCTCAAACCAGAAGTGACATTACTGTATGTGCACCCTGCTCCAGCGAAATGTCAAAACAAATGGGAGGTTTTCTTGCTTTCGCTAGAACCGGAATATTTACATTAAAAATAATTTGGTAAATATAGACATCTAGAAGTGGTTAATCATCCAAAAAAATAATACATTTTTTGTGGATTTTTCCCTCTTTTTCTCCCCAATTGTATCCGTCCAATTACCTCACTCTTCCAAGCCGTCCCGGCCACTGCTCCACCCCTTCTGCCGATCTGGGGAGGGCTGCAGACTACCACGTCTCCTCCTATATGTGTGGAGTCAGCTGCCAGGCTCTTCTTTTCACCTGACAGTGAGGAGTTTCACCAGGGGGGCGTAGCATCTGGGAGGATCACGCTACCCCCCCAAACAGGTGTCCCGACTGACCAGAAGAGGCGTTAGTGCAGCAACCAGGACACACACCCACATCCGGCTTCCCACCCACAGACACGGCCAATTGTGTCTGTAGGGATGCCCGACCAAGCCGGTGGTAACAAGGGGATTTGAACCGGCGACCCCTGTGTTGGTAGGCAACAGAATAGACCACTACGCCACCCAGACTCCCCCTCAATATAATTTATAAGGAAAAGTGCTATTCTTAAATTACTACCACTGCTTAAGTCGAGCACAACTCTCAGTCTGGGACCGCCTATGCTCTAGCACCTATCTGTGAGGATCCCACACCTCTGTGGTAAGCAAAGATAACATTGTATGAAATGGTATAATCTAAATAAAAAGATAATTTTTTTTGCTATTAGGTAGTATAAATAATTTATAAAGAACGCTTACCCCTACATTTCATGTCACTGGTATCATCATATAAATATATTTATATGATTGAAATTAACCAAATCTTCAAAGAAATTCTTCCAAAGCCAAAGCTCAGAAGCAAGGACAACACTAAGGAGCACATGATGAGTCAACTCACACTTTTTGCAATTTTATACATTTATGCTTAATTTCATTTTTTCATTCGTGGCCTTTTAATTCATCATTGGTTTTAGTCGTTTTGACATCAGAACCACTATTGCTCCTACCATTTATTTATTTTTTCGGGGGGGGGGGTTCTTCTGAGTCATTTTGACATCAGAGGAAAAACAGAAAAATGTTTTGTTATTAGAAAACTATGAATTCACTTGAATTATTGATATGTGCATGAGTCATGAAATGATCTGAGACTTTGGCATCAATCAAACTTCATGCCAACTTGTCACTGGTGTATCAGCTCTGCTTGTGACAGCGATGGCCATCACTCAGTGATACTAATGACAACTTTTTATGACTCATCAAAGATTCAGAATTTATTAAATAAAATTATCTCTTTGATTTCATCATACAGTGAGCGGATTATATTAATTTAAATGTGGCAGCTATGGAAAAGCTGAGTACAGCAGAACGAGGCTGAACAGGCAACAAAGAGGTACAGACCCACTAGAAAGTGTAGCATATCTTCAGAAAAATGAGCAGAAATATATTGATGATCTAAACATTGGGAAAATAAAGGGAATAAATAGCCTCTCAAAGAGGGACCAGAGATATCAGCGCAGCAGATGGAGGGAAAATCAGATCTGACAGAGAGTGGGAGAGGCAGTGTTGACCCCAGCATCATCTCCAGACAGTATACAAGTGAAGGTGTATTGAGGTCAGAAAAGGTAATTCAGGATAGGAACGTCACTGTTCTGTGAATGAAAAGTACTAAACAGTTTGGCATGCAGAATTTCTGTATGTAGACCTGGTGGCAGAGTCACATGAGTCTGGCCTCTCATTTATGACAACTAGAGAAAGTGGTCTGTGAAACCAGCTCACAGATATTCATGCATCCTATCTTTGAAATGCAACTAATATTTCTTCTAAGGACACAAAACGTGCAGGTGAATGCATACAGGTAAGGAAAGACTGAAAAGTTGCAAGGAGCTAAAGAAAAATACAAGGAAGTGTGAAATACACAAGAAACAGTTCCAAAAATAACTTCCCCTTGCTTTTTTCAGGGATCTAAAAGGAAAATACAAAGCAGCCAAAGAAAATAAACCGGAAAAAAAAAGTTTAGTTCTTAACAGGGAAACGACTAAAAGAATACAAATGCAAGAAACTGTGCCAGCAGACTATCGGATTTTCCTACAAAGAAAAGCGAGAATCAAATTAGGACAAAGATCGAGAAACATGCTTTGCTGCAACTAAAATGAAGCCGAAAGAAGTTTACCAAAGAGAAGATGTCAGCTTACTGCTAACT
This sequence comes from Lampris incognitus, assembly GCF_029633865.1. NCBI lineage: Eukaryota > Metazoa > Chordata > Actinopteri > Lampriformes > Lampridae > Lampris > Lampris incognitus. Next base: position 99,985,787 of record NC_079212.1, on the reverse strand, counting down.
AGGAAGAAAACCACCATTACCTTATGCAAAATAAAGAAGCAGAGGAGGCAGCTGGGTGATTCTCTACTCAATCTCCACCAAAGATTCAGTGCAGAAAATGGAAAGTGATATCTTATATGCCAGCTTCTGCAGAGGTCCTTTTGGTGAACGTAAAATGCAACTGCAAAACACATGAGAACCTTCAGTTTATGGCTGATAAACTGTATAAACCTGGCCTCACAAATTCAAAAAAAAAATGCAGTTGCTGCAACTACCACTTAAAATGAGTCAAAAGAGTGTTCCAAGGGGGGATGTACAGAGTGTGACTGCACCCTTAATAGATACTTAATAAATCCCCATCAGATATAGAAATAACTGTATCACAGAGGTGCCGGGAAATGAATTTCCACACAAAGTTGAGCGACAAAAATTGGAAAACAAGCTGCTATAAATCAAGTCTGACCATGATGGAGGAAGAGCTTGTTTCTCAATTTTATGACAGGATGTACAAATCAAGGGAGCACATCTTTAACATCCGGAGGCAGTACCAAGAAAAAGATGACTTCCTATGTCTTATACACGTAGACTTGTACAAACTGTAACTGTAAATATAGAAGTGAAATACACTCTGTCCATTTTGGTGGTTCACATAAAATAGTGACCCCGCCCCCTATGTGGTCCTCTACATGATGGGTCAGCCCGCTATGTCCCTCTGCACCATCTCCCAAAACAGAAGCCATGATCCTGCAGCAATCCGAACAGAACTAAATCCCATGCTGGATATTGTGAGAGCCGAAATCTTGAATGTTTGTAATTTCCATTTCTTCAGTGATAGCCCTGCCACCTAGTATTGGCAAGTATCCCTCTAAAATCTGTATCGGTATCAGTCTCAAAAAACCCATATCAGTCGGGTTCTAACACACACACACACACACACACACACACACACACACACACACACACACACACACACACCGTCATGCTGGCAGCTCATGTTAATTTAGCTATCGCTAGCTAACCTAGCTTAAGTAACGTTAGTTGCTAAAGCTAGTTACATTAATCCTAAACAAAGAATCCTGTGCTAAATAATGCATTACCACTCTCTCTCTCACACACGCACACATCATGCTAGCAGGCTAAGCTAAAGTTAGCTTACCCAGATAGCAAAAATTGTTGATTCAATATTGAGTTATGGTCAAAATGGTTGTTTTTGGTTGAGGCTCAGAAATCAATATTGATTCAACATTTAATAACAGACACAGTTTAAACGTTCAAAAAAACAATGTTGAATCAACATTGCAATAAGGGTTAGGTTTTCAGGCTTGAAATGGCAACATTGAATCAATGTTGTTTCAATATGCACAATGCCCGCCTGGCTGTGATTGGCTAGACTGCTTTCTCTGTTGGCGCTCAATTGATTTGAATTGTTTGTTAGTTGATTGACGCATGTCATGCAGCAGAACGTGAGCTTGCAAGATCATTTTCAGAGGCTGCTCATCAACATGACCAAAAGATGTTGGAGCTGAACTTCAGCGATGTCATCAAGAAATGGCTGTGTTATGCACCAGAGAGAGGAGGTGGGATAAAGAGGACTGACGGAAGAAAAGGAAGTTAAAGACTATTTTGTTTATATTACATGTCATGCTTGGATTGTTGTTGTCTCAACATGACGATTCTTGATTGTTCCGTTTCAAATTTGCACGGAGATAGCTTACGGGTCAATGAGTAAATGTTTTGGAAAGCTCTTGAGCAATAGCTATCTAAAATAGTTAAAATAAACTTTAGATTTTATCATTGGTTTATCATTTAGCATTGTTTCATGTGCTCTTGGCTTGTGGGTGGATAATTTGACCGCCTGGATGGTTCTGGAGTTTCTGATTAAAAATTCACTTTGCACTAATAACTTACATGTATATTATCTTATAGCCCATGTTAAAACCAGTGGTGTAGTAGTGACTGAAGAAGTGTATACGATAAAAGAAAATATTTGGAATTTGTTGTTTTAATAGTGTGGAATCGCAAGGTGTTTGCCTCAGGTTCAAATCGATTTCAACTTAAAATTGTACAATAAAGAAAAAATGATGATTCTTCTGTTTCTTTTAGTATTGCCTAGGCCAGACGAAGAACATGCTGTAGAGCATATAAATGATTATTATAGCATTGTTTCAATGTCAAATAAACTAAATTTAACCTTTTAGATAATAGCTGAATCAATATTGATTCAATATCAGCCATGATTGAAAATTCAGCATTATTTCAACAGTGAACATACCGAGCACTTTCGACATATAATCGATGTCGGAAATCAATGAACATTCGATGGCATTTCAACATTGAACATATCGAGCACTTTCAACAGTGAATCCACGTCGTAAATCAATGTGGATTTAATGCCTCTGCCTGGCAACATTTCAATGTTTATTCAATGGCATTTTGCTATCTGTGTACCAGTTTGATGCACCATTTTAGGGGGCACAAACTTGGTAATTAATGTACAGGTAATCATGAAGTAATGATTTAGTACTCAGTAATCATGCAATATGATGCACCACTCTAGCGGACACAAACTTGGTAAGTAATGAACAGGTAATGATTCAGTAACAGCACCGTATGGTGCACCACTTTATTTGAGGAGACACAAAAATAGAAACTAATAAGTGGGTAATAATGAAGCAATGATTTGTTATTGGTTAAGTGCTGCTTAGTGCATTATTCAAAAGTAATCAAGAGCAATGTATTAAGATACCCATGAAGAATGAATTACACATTAGTTCATTGACATAATATCTAACAGTCATTTCTCAATTAAGTACTCAATAGCTCCTCTATAAAATCTGATTAGGAGTTACTCATGAACTGCCTGTTAACTAATGGCTTACTAGCAGTTAGTTCCCCATTCCTTCCTCATTTTTTTCCCTGGTAACTACGCAAAATTTTGAGTGCCTTATTGTAAAGTGTTACTGGCAAGAAAGCAAATGTTTACCTGACCTGTACAGAGACATACAAAATGGGCTTCCACAACACAACATGGAGCTTCTTTGAAACAAGTTAATGAAAAGGTGCTCTGGATGGGGTCGGAGACACTGAAGAGGATGACACCCTGGTCTGCCAGGGGGAGGGGTATCCCTGATGCAGAATCCTTTTTCAGTACAATAGTGAATCTGTTTTATATAAGTGACCGGGATGTGGAGAGCACGCCACAGAGAATGCTGAAGGTGCCACTTGTCAGAATAAAAGGGGCCAATGAAAATCCATAAAGCAAGCAAAACACCTAGCATCATCAAGTACAGGGACATAAGTTGTTTCTGCAACACAAGTGAAAACGTGGGATTGTCAATGTTATGGGCTTCAAGATGTCACCCCGTGATACATTGGAGGCACTTTCCCTGAATGTACAGGATTTCTCAGCTCCTAATTGACCAGAGGATATTGAATCTCACCACCGCGGTCAATAGTGCATTGTGAATTATGACGAACATGTGAACCCTGGCATAATACTGGCCACTGAAGAGAAAAACATCCAAGTAAAATGTAAACACAGGAACAGTGTGACCACGTTTTTCTGAACAAGTCCAAGAGAGGATTTTAACTGGTACAATGACAGCCAGAATGTTTACCAGATTGACCTTAAGATCTGGAAGTACCTGGAGAATCATTAACAAATGTGAATAAGAAGTTAATGATATTCTATCAATGCTGAGCTCTTACTTTGTGGAGTCAAAGTGAAAAGCTTCTGGATTTAGGCATTTGAAACTCACCTGTTAGAATAATGAGTTCAGGTTTTAGTTGATTGTTCCCAAATTTCCAATGATCATTTTGATGTTTTTAATTGGTCAAATTTTAAATACTCGGGCATCCGGGTAGCATGGTGGTCTATTCTGTTGCCTACCAACATGGGGATCAGTGGTTCAAATCCCCATGTTACCTCCGGCTTAGTCAGGCATCCCTACAGATACAATTGGCTGTGTCTATGGGCGGGAAGCCAGATGTGGGTATGTGTCCTGGTCGCCGCACTAGCGCTTCCTCTGGTCGGTTGGGGCGCCTGTTCGGGGGGGAGGGGGAACTGGGGGGAATAGTGGCATCCTCCCACGTGCTACGTCCCCAATGCGAAACTCCTCATTGTCAGGTGAAAAGAAGCGGCTGGTGACTCCACATGTATCGGAGGAGGCATGTGGTAGTCTGCAGCCCTCCCCAGACAAGCAGAGAGGGTGGAGCAGTGACTGGGACGGCTCAGAAGAATGGGTAATTGGCCAAGTAATTTGGGAGAAAAAGGGGAAAAATCCCCCCCCCCCAAAAAAACCCCAAAAAAATGAAATAAACAATTTTCATTACAGATTACTAGTTTATTACTCTCATGGCAGATTACTTCTATTAGGAATAACAAGAACACTAGCCTGCATTTTTTACTCAATCAGTTCGGAATCTTGACAAAGGGTTTCAATGGCATAAGAAATAACAATTTTTATATGTTTAATTGTAATGTTTAATTCGTTGTTACGTCCTTGACTTCATAACCATTTTTTACTGCATTGAGTTGTTGTATTTCAAATAGTAGGACAAATACATTTCAAATTGGTTCAGGAAAAAAAACAGATCGAATAAAATGACATTTGAAATAATGTGTTGTGACGTCACTTGTGTACTGTGTCACTAGTGTACTGTGTCACTGGTGTTACAGGATGGTTTTATCGGGTTTCAGCATCACAAATGACAAAATTGATAAAGGTAAATTATTGATGTTTAAAGCCCCACATATTGTTTTTATGTGGTAGTCTGCAGCCCTCCCAGGATCGGCAGAGGGGGTGAAGCAGTGACCGGGACAGCTCGGAAGAGTGGGGTAATTTGCCAAGTACAACTGGGGAGAAAAAGGGCGGGGAAAAAACAATCAAAAAAAGAAAAGAAAAGAAAAGAGAAATAACTCCTGGGCCAAGGCCAGGACGTAAGGGGCCAAGGCCGACTGGCTTCGGTTCAGGCAGCCGAACAACTGCTGCACAGCTCTCAATAAAAGTGCAAAATCAGATTTTCATCTTCACTGACTACCGAAAATCTCTATCATCCAAGGAAATTCTGGAAAATGATGATAAAGTCACTCTCTGCTAACTGAAACACCAATGAGCTTGCACTGTGCAAGCTAATTCGTGAAAAGTCTCAGACAAAGCTGAGATATTAGATTGTTCATGCCTTCTAAATCACATATTTTGTTGAAAAATTGTAATATTATTAATAGCTGCTTGCCTGCAAAAGAGAAAAAACTTAGTCAAAGTTTACCAACCTTTTGCTAGTGTTACTTTCTCGATCCTGGTTAGAATTGATCGGTCTGAGAAAGAAATATTCAGCACAATCAGCAGGATATATTGATAAAGGGAGGGGGAGGGGGCGGAAAACTGAGAAAATTAAAGAAAAAGGAATGCAGAGTAGGGAGAGAGAATGATAAAAGAGGGAGGAGCTGTGATGGAGAGCATGGGAGAAGAGGGTAGAAGGGTAGAGAAGAGCAGGAGTCGAAATGAGAGAGTGGGCGGGAGAAAGCAAGAAAGATGGATATAGAATTAAAGAGACAGAGACTCAGTGACAAAGTGAAAGGGAGGAATGAAAGAGAGAGAAAGGGAGAGAAAAGAGAGTGTGTGTGTGTGGGGGGGGGCAAAGCCTAGTGTAAAAATCAATTCATATAAGGAGCTGTATTTGTGCTGCAGTCTTAATCACAGCTCCGGCAGGGGATTGTTAATTACATCCTGCTGTGTGAAGAGGCTCTCATTCACCAAGCTGTCAGCCACCATACCAGCACACGGCACTGGCACACGGCACCAGAAAACGGCACCAGCACCAGTACATGGCACCAGAACATGGCACAGCACACGGCACCAGCACATGGCACAGCACACCACATGGCACCAGCACATGGCACCGGCACACGGCACCAGCACAGCACACGGCACCAGCAACAGGAGGCACTGCTCACTGGCAGATAATGGAAGGAATGGAGAGATAGTAAAACGGTGTGTGTGTTTGTGTGTGTGTGTGTGCGTGCATGCAACGAATGTGTGTTCACGTATATGTGTGCATGTGTATTACGTAAGTGCGTGCATGTATCATGCATTTGCTAGTGTGTCTACATGCATATTTGTGTTTGCATGTACGGTTTAAACATGTGAATTTTGCCCATAACACACAACCAATGTTTAGGATTGTCTTGTGTGTGTGTGTGTGTGTGTGTGTGTGTGTGTCCCCCAGGGAGTTACCATTTCCATACCTTGAAGCAGAAAGACTAAAAACATTAAAAATGTCCCCTGAGACACCAGCTACAATACACTTCTCTCTGCACACAAAACATTACAACTATCTCTCTCTCTCTCTCTCTCTCTCTCTCTCTCTCTCTCTCTCTCTCTCTCTCTCTCTCCTCTCTCTCTCTCTCACACACACACACACACAATATGTCTCTGTCTCTCTCTCTTGGCCTGTCCATCTCTCTTCCTGACATGCAGCACAGCCTTGGGCTATGTAGATACAGCCACCAGCCTCCACCGTCTCCTCCTCACTTTCCTCCTCTCTCCCATTGTTACTTTTCTCTTCTTTCCTTTCTCATCTTTTCTTCTTCTCTACCTTACTTTACCATGCTGTTTCTCTCTCTCTCCCTCTTCTTTTCCTCTGTCCTTTTCTCATGCAGTATGCAGAGACCCCCTCTATAATAGAGATATCCAAACCCCCACCCCCCCTTCACATCCCACCATACCACCCCATCTTGCCTTCTCCTCCTTTCCCCCGATCTCTTCCAGCTGTATCCCCTCTGTATTTTTTACCATCCATTTCTACTCTCTCCATTTCTCTAACTCATCCTTTCTTCCCTCCATTCTCCTTCCTGCATTTTACATCTCTCTCTCTCATCCTCTCACTAACCTCTCGTTCCCATGTTCTCTCTCCTTAAATGGCTTATTCTCCAACTCTCTCTCTCTCTCTCTGAACAAACAGCCCCAAGCTAAGTTTATCCCTCTTGCCTTTCTATCTACAGACCTCCCCCACCCCCCTTCGCTCTAAGGGGTCTGTATCCTGGGGGATCAAGGTAGGCTATGTGTACATCTATCCCCTCTGTTCTTGACACATATAGCCTGTGGCTGTCTCCATCAGCGATAATATCTGAATGCCCAAAGATCTTCAATAATTCAGCCCTCTCTGATGGCAACAGGCTGCCAAACTAAATGGCTGTAAGACTGGCTAGCTCACTGACTATCTATCCTAATTGTCCAACTGGCTGACTGACAGGTTGGATGACAGGATGAATGATGGCTGGGCTGGTGGACTGATGGACCAACTGACCCACTGGTGGACAGGCAGATGGACTGAATAGCTGGTTGGTTGGTTTTGCCAGCTCTGTGGCTGGCTAAATGTGTCTTCACAATGTATTCCAGACATGGTATGATGTAAGTTCACTGAACACTTTACAATTCTATTCTGTGCTTTTAGCGCATTGCCATAATTAAAAAGCAGGAAGTAAGAGAAAGCAAAAGGTGAAAGGTAAGTAGTCTGACAACAGGTGTAATAAATAAACCTGTATCAACCTCTAAGATGATTTTGTATGAGAGAGAAGGGTCTGGTAAGGAAATAGCCACCAGAGATGGGGACTCGAGTCATTGCGACTTGGACTCGGGTCGACTCGAGTCACTGTTTTGATGACTTGTGACTTGACAAAAAAATAAAAGACTTGAGACTCGACTTGGACTTGGAAGTTAAAGACCCGGGACTTGACTTGAGACATGATGGCTTGAATGAGTTGATTGTGTTCATTTTATGTTTTCAGTTTAAAGATAAATATAAAACAAGTGTCTGTGTAATGTTACCCAGTATGCGAGTGCACCCTGGGAATGGCATTGCCATGATTGGATGACTACCCTGTCAGTCAGTCAGGCTCCTCACTACCTTACGTTTTATTCTCATTGAGAAGCACACCCTCTCAGATCAGACTGGCATTGTCATGTCGGCTGGAGTGGTGCCAAGAGTCATCGCTTTCAGATTTTAAAAAATTCACACGTGAAGGAAAATGGCAAACTGCTGAATGCAAGACGTGCTCAGTATAGATTTCTGACAGCCAGGCTACAACATCAAACTTTGTTCGCCATTTGAAGACCCATTCAGACCTTCGCCAGCGGCTAAGACAAATAGGATAATGTCAGTTTTGAAACCACAAGGACACTGCACCGGGAAGAACAGCAAATAATTAATCTAGCCTGGATAAGCCTGCCATATGGACTGCAATTGGCTCATTTTCTATTTTAAAAGAATGCTGTATGCTCATCAGATCGGTTATTTCAGGGAGAATAACCCACACCTGTCTGACATTTGATTTACAATCCACTTGGCCGACACTTTTCCAAAGCATAACACAGTACCAGGGGTGTAGCCTTTTCGCATAGCGTAAGGCCTGAGTGGGAATGCAACCCCTTTCCTTGGTGGAGTTAGTACCCAGCTTTCATCTTCCTGCTTGTTACGGCCCTAGCGCCGCGTGTCTGATTCCCCCTCTCCAGGTAATGCCCCACCTCCTGTGGAACTGCTGACTGAGCCCAGGTGACCCCAATTCCTCATCAGCCGGGTACAGACCTTGGAGAGAGACACCCAACAGGGCCAGTGGGCCATTGTTGTCAACCAGAGAGCAAGCTCTTGTGTCCGTACTCCATACTCCTTGAGAAGGAGGGTGAAACCTGTAGTGTTCTTGTTTGTTTTTATTTTCATTTTTTTGGTTTGATCGGAGTTTGTTTTGTTAGCTAAGCCTGGTTAGGTAAGAGCCAGCATCTTCGGTTGCCTTTTTTATTCTATATTTTGACTTAGGGTTGATTTTTGTTAATAAATCCGTTTGTTTTTACACCTGGTTCCTGCCTCCCATCTTTCTTATTCCCCCTGGGACACTTTTATTTTCCTTGTTACTTCCCCTCATCCCCTGGACCTTTTAACGGGGAACGTAACGCTGCTGAATAAAACCCCTCACCCCTCAGTACCGTCATCTGCCCACTAAACTACATGGGGAATACAACCCATAACCACAATATGACTATACAGCCTAAATTACAAGACCGGTCTGCTGCACAGGACCACACTACAAACCTTGCTGCTACCAAAAGGAACATTTCCAGAGGCGGGCGGCTCTGGTGTAACTGGGCCAACACCACTACCCGCTTCCATTAATTATTCATTGATTTTGCACCACCTTGCAGATTGTTTAATTACACACAACATAAAGTGGAACGCCCTCTCTGCACTGGTAACAAACATTGACATTTATGGAGGTGACCAGGCATGGGCTCATCGCTCACTGCATCAATAATTCATGAAGGCAACCCCAACGCCTTTCAACGCAAAACGAGGAAAGCTACAGAAATGACAAAATCGTTCATTAATTATTTCATCCATTCATTCATCGGTTCACACAGTGATGTTACTGTAAATCTGGATATTTTGCATTTCAATATGGTGAACCTTTTCCCAGTCTCTTTCCCTTTCATTTCCCAGTTTGCATCTCTCAGTGTGTGTGTGTGTGTTTATGTGTGTGTGTGTGTGTGTGTGTGTGAGGAAGGGGGATTCACCCTGGCAGTGTTTTGATCTTCCTGTTTCATTCATTCATTCATTGACCAAGTGCATTCCATACAATAAATGAGTTTTCTGGGTTTGCATTTTAACAAGGTAAGCATGCACTCTTTCATAACCATCCCTACACACACACACACACACACTAACATTTACAAACTCACACGCCTCCAAGCCTCTCATTTTCCGTACGATAGTGAAATACTTATTTTCCGGGGGCGACGGCTGGAATTCACGGTAACTTTCCCTCAGAAGAGCTTTCCATTTCCCAGGCCTTTGTTGAGATATTACCACGACTAATCCTGAAGGCAAAACTCTCACAACCGCCAGAGAGAGAGACAGAGAGAGAGAGCGAGGGAGACAGAGAGACAGAGAGAGAGAGTGTGTGTGTAAGTGTGAAAGAGTGTGTGTTTGTGTGTATTTGTATGTATGTGTGTGTTAGAAAAAGAAAAGAGACAGGGTGCGTGTGTGTGACTGCAAATACAGGGGAGGGGGCGTGAGGGTGTAAAGATGGAGAGAATTTACAGGAGAAGAGAGGGAGGGGAGTGAAGGCAAAATGAAGGCAAAATGAAAAAGAAAATACAATAGAAAGAAAAGAGAGGGAGGATGAGAGAAAGAGAAAGAGTATGTTTGGGTAAATGTGATTGTTTATTAAGGAAAGAGTTGACGGGAAGGGATGTGTGCATGTGTGTGTGTGTGTGTGTGTGTGTGTGTTTGTGCGTCTTACGACTTCTGCAACCTGGTGAGAACAGTATTCATCCTTGCCAAACTGCTGCCACTGTGTGTGTTTGTGTTCGAGGGTGTGTGTAAGTGTATGTGAAAGTGTGTACGAGAGAGAGAGAGAGAGAGAGAGAGAGAGAGAGAGAGAGAGAGAGAGAGAGAGAGAGAGAGCGAGAGAGAGAGAGAGAGAGAGAGAGAGAGAGAGAGAGAGAGAACGAAAAGGTGAGCACAAACAAGAGCACACATGAATGTGTGTGTGTGTGTGTGTGTGTGTGTGATAAGCACTGACTGACTGAATCCCATTCAGCAAAATACAGGGGGAGGTTATCCCTCTGCTGCAGGGGCTGGACACACACATGCACACCCTCACAGAGAAAACACACACACACACACACAAACACACACACACACACACACACACACACACACACAAACACACACACACACCTTATCCATTTCTGCCTCCGTTAGTTACACACATTACCTCTGGTTGTCTGTGTTTTACTGTCTCTCTCTAGCTCTCTCACCAACACACAGAGCCACGGCGGCTTGGCAGGAAGGTCTGCTGCAGTGGCAGGGCACCCAGATTAGATTTTGTTGGGATTTACGCACACATGTGTGTGGGCTCTCACCCTTTCTCTCACATTCTCGCTCTCTTTTCCGTCACCATCTATTTGTTGGGGTATTCTCGCGCTGTGCGTTTCCTGCTTATGTTTCTACCTTTTTTCCCTCTATTGTCCATTCTTTCTTTCTCTATATCCGTTTCTCTCTCTCTCAAACACACACACACACACACACACACACACACACACACACACACACACACACACACACACACACACACACACACACACACACACACACACACACACACACACACAGCCCAGCATGCAGGCACGCAGCTAGGCAGGACCACTGCAGCATTAGCCTGGCTGCAGTAAAGGAATCTAACATTTCGTTCACCAGAAGGTGAGGCTGTTATTTCACCCTCCATTGACCAATAGGATTACAGCAGCAGCAGCCCAGCCCCAGCAAAAGTGCCCCAAACCCACGCCAGTGGAGCGGGGCTGACATCACTGCTAGCCCCCCAAGTCTGAATGGACTTATTTATGTAATGTCTGACTGGGTAGCCTGGTAAAAACTAATAAGGTGGAGGGGGAGGAAGCACAAGGGCAATGCGGGGGATACAGAAGATACACTACATGGCCAAAACTATGTGGACACCCCTTCTAGTAACCGGGTTCAGCTGTTTCAGCCACTTCCACATCCACTGTTGCATAAAATCAAGCACACAGCCATGCAGTCTCTATAGACAAACGTTGGCAGTAGAATGGGTCACACTGAAGAGCTCAGTGACTTTCAACGTGGCTCTGTCATAGGACGCCACCTTTCCATCAAGTCAGTTGGTCAAATTTCTGCTCCGCCAGATCTGCCCTGGTTTAACTGTCAAGTCTGTCATTGTGAACTGGAAATGTCTCGGAGCAACAACAGCTCACCATGATGGCAGGCCACACAAGCTCACAGAACGGGACCGCCGAGTGATGAAGCATGTATTTCGTAAAAAAAAATAAAAATCATCTGTTCTCAGTTGCAACACTCACTACTGAGTCTCACTGCCGCCTCTGGAAGCAACACCAGCACAAGAACTCTTCATCAGGAGCTTCATGAAATGGGTTTCCATGGCCGAGCAGCCGGACACAACCCTAAGATCACCATGCGCAACGCCATGCGTCAGCTGGAGTGGTGTAAAGCACACCGCCATTGGACTCTGGAGCAGTGGAAACTAGTTCTCTGGAGTGATGAATCACACTTCACTATCTGGCAGTCTGATGGACCAATCTGGGTTTGGCGGATGCCAGCAGAATGCTACCTGCTCAAAAGCATAGTGCCATCTGTAAAGTTTGGTGGAGGAGGAATAATGGTCTGGAGCTGTTTTTCATGGTTTGGGCAAGGCCCCTTAGTTCCAGTGAAGGGAAATCTTAATGCTACCCATACAATGACATTCTGGAGAATTGAGTGCCTCTAACTTTGTGGTAACAGTTTGGGGGAGGCCCTTTCCTGTTTCATCGTGTCAATGCCCCCATGCACAAAGTGAGGTCCATTAAGACATAGTTTGCCAAGTTTGATGGGGAAGAACTTGACTCGCCTGCACAGAGCCCTGACCTCAACCCCATCCAACACCTCTGGGGCGAATGTGAATGTCGACTGTGAGCCGGGCCGTCTCCCCAACAACAGTGCCCGGCCTCACTAATGCTCTTGTGTCTGAATGGGAGTGAATCCCAGCAGCCATGTTCCAAACTCTAGTGGAAAGCCTTCCCAGACGAGTGGAGGCGGTTCTAGCAGCAAAGAGGGTCAACTCCATATTGATGCCCGTGGTTTTTGGAATGAGAAGTTCAACAAACACATATGGGTGTGATGTTCTACTGTCCACATACTTTTGGCCATGTAGTATAGACAGATAGATAGATAGATAGATAGATAGATAGATAGATAGATAGATAGATAGATAGATAGATAGATAGATAGATAGATAGATAGATAGATAGATAGATAGACAGATAGACAGATAGATAGACAGATAGATAGATAGATAGATAGATAGATAGATAGATAGATAGATAGATAGATAGATAGAGTGTCTGTAGTATGTGTGTGTGTGTGTGTGTGTGTGTGTGTGTGTGTGTGTGTGTGTGTGTGTGTGTGTGTGACCTACGCCAGAGCACTTTTGGCAAAGTTAAGATGTTAACAAAGAGAGACAGGCTGCCAGCTCCCTCAGCTGCTTGACAATCATTCGCACACACACACCCTCACACACACAGACACACACACACACACACACATATCTATGCACATACACACACAAAAACACAAACACACAAAATCATAGAAAGCAACATGTGCAAACACATGCCCACACACATTTTCATTACCCCTCTATGCTTAAAGATGCCCACACAATTATAGGTCAGCCCATCAATTCCAACACAGACACAAACATTTATACACACACACACACACACACACACATGCCAGAATGCCCACATATCTGCAAAACGAAAATGTCCGCATGTCCGCTGACAGAGAGAAGAACACGTTCTCTTTGCTGAGTCCTTAGAACCTGCTAATTGTTTTCAGACGTGTCTGATATAGAGAAGACAAGAGAAGAGGAGAGGAGAGGAGAGGAGAGGAGAGGAGAGGAGAGGAGAGGAGAGGAGAGGAGAGGAGAGGAGAGGAGAGGAGAGGAGAGGAGAGGAGAGGAGAGGAGAGGAGAGGAGAGGAGAGAAGAGAAGAGAAGAGAAGAGAAGAGAAGAGAAGAGAAGAGAAGAGAAGAGAAGAGAAGAGAAGAGAAGGGAAGAGGAGAGAAGAGAAGAAGAGAAGAGAAGAGGAGAGAAAAGAAGAGGAGAGAAGAGAAGAGCAGAAAGCAAGAAAGAAGGATGCGGTCTTGCAAAGTGCAGAGGAGAGCAGCATAGAGGAAAGGACTGCATAGGAGAGGAGAGCTGAGAAGACGAAAGAAGAGGGGAAAAGAGAAAAAGAGAAAAAAACAAAGAAGCGAGAAAAGGTTGAGAAGAACTGATGGAAGGGAGGGTGGAAGAGAGGATGAGCAGAGAAATGAGGACAGGGGAATGAGTAAGAAGAGGGGAGGAGGGAAGAACAGACAGGAAAGACAAGAGAATAAATTATTGAAATACTGTGCAGCAATGCTCAGCAATTGGGGAATCAACATATTGATGATTAAAACATTACAATACATTTGCACATCTTTTTTTTATAAACAGATTATGCTGTTTACTAAGGATTAAACCATTCTGCTGGGAAGAGCAGCACAACTAGCTATTAAAAAAGTTTTTTTCCCAAAAGGATTTTGTTATTGATCTTTGTTCAATAAATATTTTCTCCATACTTTGTCATTCAAAAACAGGAATAATGAGACTACATTTTCTGCTGTATCGTTATGAGGTTATTAGGCCTGAGTGGCTATTGAGGTCGATAACTGTATTTCGGAAAAGTAAAGTACATTTAATTTAAGAGTCTATCCATAGCTAAGTGCCTTAAGCAGGTGGCGGCTGGAATGAATGGCTTGGTCTTGTGCACTGCCAAAATTATCCAATCATTTAAGTCGCATGCAAGAATTAAACAACACATGGGAACAAATTAATTGAGGCCACGAATTATATCTCTTTATGAATTGGTAAATTGTGGCCTCATCTCTCTCTCTCTCTCTCTCTCTCTCTCTCTCTCTCTCTCTCTCTCTATATATATATATATATATATATATATATCCATCCATCCATTATCTAAACTACTTATCCTGCTCTCAGGGTTGCAGGGATGCTGGAGCCTATCCCAGCATTCATTGGGCAGCAGGTGGGGAGACACCCTGGACAGGCCGCCAGGCCACTAACTACAGGGCACGCACACACACACACACACACACACACACACACACACACACACACACACACACATTCATACCTGACCTACATGTCTTTGGACTGTGGGAGGAAACCGGAGCCCCCAGAGGAAACCCATGCAGACACGGGGAGAACATGCAAACTCCACACAGAGGATGACCCACCGAGGTTGGACTATCACGGCACTCGAACCCAGGACCTTCTTGCTGTGAGGCGACCGTGCTAACCACTGTGTGACCGTGCAACTATATTATTATATATATAAAAGATTTTGGAGCGTGTCTGTGTGAATTTTTGCCCATTCATCCAGAAGAGCATTTGTGAGGTCAGGCAGTGATGTCGGACGAGAAGACCTGGCTCTCAATCTCCATTCTAGTTCATCCCAAAGGTGTTCAACGGGGATGAGGTCAGGGCTCTGTGCGGGCCAGTCAAGTTCTTTCACACCAAACTCACCCAACCATGTCTTAATGGGCCTTGCTTTGTGCACTGGGGCACAGTCATGCTGGAACAGAAAAGGGTCCTCCCAAACTGTTCCCACAAAGTTGGAAGCATAGAATTGTCCAAAATGTCTTGGTATGCTGAAGCATTAAGATTTCCCTTCACTGGAACTAAGGGGCCTAGTCCAACCCCCCCTAAACTACCCCAAAACCTTATCCCTCCTCCACCAAACTTTACAGTTGGCACATGCAGTCAGCAGGTAACGTTCTCCTGGCATTCGCCAAACTCAGACTCATCCATCAGACTGCCAGACAGAGAAGCGTGATTTGTCACTCCACAGAATACGTTTCCACTGCTCCAGAGTCCAGTGGCAGTGTGCTTTACACCACTCCATCCGACGCTTGGCATTGTGCTTGGTGATGTAAGGCTTCCATGCAGCTGCTCGGCCATGGAAACCCATTCCATGAAGCTCCCAGCGCACTGTTTTTGTGCCGATGTTAATGCCATAGGCAGTTTGGAGCTCTGCAGTTATTGAGTCAACAGAGCGACTTTTATGCACTATGCGCCTCAGCACTCGTTGACCCCGCTGTGTGACTTTACGTGGTCTGCCAATTTGTGGCTGAGTTGCTGTTGTTCCTAAACGCTTCCACTTTTCAATAATACCACTTACACCTGACTGTGGAATATCTAGCAGGGAAGAAATTTCACAAACTGACTTATTCCAAAGGTGGCATCCTATGAGAATACCACACCTGAATTCACTGAGCTCATCACAAATGTTTGTAAATGCAGACTGCATGGCTAGCTGCTTGATTTTATACACCTGAGGTAAAGAGTCTGAATAAAACTCTTGAATTCAAAGATTAAGAGGTTGTCCCAATACTTTTGTCCATAGAGTATACATATATCTATATATATCCACACACACAAATCCATTATCCCAACCACTTATCCTTATTCTAGGTCATGGGGAGGCTGGAACCTATCCCAGCAGTCATTGGGCAGAAGGCGGGGAGACACCCTGGACAGGCCGCCAGGCCATCACAGGCCTTACACACACACACACACACACACACACACACATTCACACCTAGGGACAATTTAGTATGGCCCATTCACCTGACCTACATGTCTTTGGCCTGTGGGAGGAAACCGGAGCCCCCAGAGGAAAGCCACGCAGACATGTGAGAACACGCACACTTCACACACACACACACACACACACACACACACACACACACACACACACACACACACACATATATATATATGTGTGTGTGTGTGTGTGTATATATATGTGTGTGTATATACAGTGCATCCGGAAAGTATTCACATCCCCTCACTTTCCCCACATTTTGATATGTTACAGCCTTATTCCAAAATGGATTAAATTCCTTTTTTTCTCATCAATCTACACACAATACCCCTCAATGACAAAGCAAAAAAGATTTTGTAGAAATTTTTGAAAATTTATTAAAAATAAAAAACTAAAATATTGCATGTACATAAGTATTCACACCCTTTACTCAGTACTTGGTTGAGGCACCCTTGGCAGCGGTTACAGCCTCAAGTCTTTTTGGGTATGAAGCTACAAGCTTGGAACACCTATATTTGGGGTATTTCTCCCATTCTTATCTGCTGATCCTCTCGAGCTCTGTAAGGTTAGAAGGGGAGCGTCGCTGCACAGCTATTTTCAGGTCTTTCCAGAGATGTTCAATGGGGTTCAAGTCTGGGCTCTGGCTGGGCCACTCAAGGACATTCACAGACTTGTCCCGAAGCCACTCCTTCGTTGTCTTGGCTGTGTGCTTAGGGTCGTTGTCGTGTTGAAAGGTCAACCTTCGCCCCAGTCTGAGGTGCTGATCACTCTGGAGTAGGTTTTCATCAAGGATCTCTCTGTACTTTGCTCCATTCATCTTTCCCTCGATCGTGACTAGTCTCCCAGTTCCTGCCACTGAAGAACATCCTCACAGCATGATGCTGCCACCACCATGCTTCACTGTAGGGATGGTATTACCAAGGTGATGAGAGGTGCCTGGTTTCCTCCAGACGTGATGTTTGGCATTCCGGCCAAAGAGTTCAATCTTGGTTTCATCAGACCAGAGAATCTTGTTTCTCATGGTCTGAGAGTCCTTTAGGTGCTTTCTGGCAAACTCCAAGCGGTCTGTCATGTGCCTTTTACTGAGCAGAGGCTTCTGTCTGGCCACTCTACCATAAAGGCCTGATTGGTGGAGTGCTGCAGAGATGGTTGTCCTTCTGGAAGGTTGTCTCATCTCCACAGAGGAACGCTGGAGCTCTGTCAGAGTGACCATCCGGTTCTTGGTCACCTCCCTGACCAAGGCCCTTCTCCCCCGATTGGTCAGTTTCGCTGGGCGGCCAGCTCTAGGAAGAGTCCTGATGGATCCAAACTTCTTCCATTTACGAATGATAGAGACCACTGTGCTCTTCGAGACCTTCAAAGCTGTAGAACATTTTTTTTGTACCCTTCGCCAGATCTGTGCCTTGATACAATCCTGTCTCAGAGGTCCACACACAATTCTTTTGACTTCGTGGCTTGGTTTCTGCTCTGACATGCACTGTCAACAGTGGGACCTTATATAGACAGGTGTGTGCCTTTCCAAATCATGTCCAATCAATTGAATTTACTAGAGGTGGACTCCAATCCAGATGTAGAAACATCTCAAGGATGGTCAGTGGAAACAGGATGAACCTGAGCTCAATTTTGAGTGCCATAGCAAAGGGTGTGAATACTTATGTACATGCAATATTTCGGTTTTTTATTTTTAATAAATTTGCAAAAATTTCTACAAAACCTTTTTCACTTTGTCATTATGGGGTATTGTGTGCAGATTGATGAGAAAAAAAAGGGAATTTAATCCATTTTGGAATAAGGCTGTAACATAACAAAATGTGGGGAAAGTGAAGGGGTGTGAATACTTTCCGGATGCACTGTATATATATAAATACATACATATACACTACCGTTCAAAAGTTTGGGATCACCCAAACAATTTCGTGTTTTCCATGAAAAGTCACACTTATTCACCACCATATGTTGTGAAATGAATAGAAAATAGAGTCAAGACATTGACAAGGTTAGAAATAATGATTTGTATTTGAAATAAGATTTTTTTTACATCAAACTTTGCTTTCGTCAAAGAATCCTCCATTTGCAGCAATTACAGCATTGCAGACCTTTGGCATTCTAGCTGTTAATTTGTTGAGGTAATCTGGAGAAATTGCACCCCACGCTCCCAGAAGCAGCTCCCACAAGTCGGATTGGTTGGATGGGCACTTCTTTGAGCAGATTGAGTTTCTGGAGCATCACATTTGTGGGGTCAATTAAACGCTCAAAATGGCCAGAAAAAGAGAACTTTCATCTGAAACTCGACAATCTATTCTTGTTCTTAGAAATGAAGGCTATTCCATGCGAGAAATTGCTAAGAAATTGAAGATTTCCTACACCGGTGTGTACTACTCCCTTCAGAGGACAGCACAAACAGGCTCTAACAGGTACTATTTAATGAATATGCCAGTTGGGGACCTGTGAGGCGTCTGTTTCTCAAACTAGAGACTCTAATGTACTTATCTTCTTGCTCAGTTGTGCAACGCCGCCTCCCACTTCTTTTTCTACTCTGGTTAGAGCCTGTTTGTGCTGTCCTCTGAAGGGAGTAGTACACACCGGTGTAGGAAATCTTCAATTTCTTAGCAATTTCTCGCATGGAATAGCCTTAATTTCTAAGAACAAGAATAGACTGTCGAGTTTCAGATGAAAGTTCTCTTTTTCTGGCCATTTTGAGCGTTTAATTGACCCCACAAATGTGATGCTCCAGAAACTCGATCTGCTCAACGAAGTGCCCATCCAACCAATCCAACTTGTGGGAGCTGCTTCTGGAAGCGTGGGGTGCAATTTCTCCAGATTACCTCAACAAATTAACAGCTAGAATGCCAAAGGTCTGCAATGCTGTAATTGCTGCAAATGGAGGATTCTTTGACGAAAGCAAAGTTTGATGTAAAAAAAATCTTATTTCAAATACAAATCATTATTTCTAACCTTGTCAATGTCTTGACTCTATTTTCTATTCATTTCACAACATATGGTGGTGAATAAGTGTGACTTTTCATGGAAAACACAAAATTGTTTGGGTGATCCCAAACTTTTGAACGGTAGTGTATATACATACACATATACATACATACACACACACACACACACATATATATGTATTTATTTATTTATTTATTCTCTCTATGGCCACTCCCAGTTTCCATAAAGATGTATTAGTTTATTTATTTATTTTTCTATTGTCAAATGAGACAGTCTGGGACAGACTGGGACAACATAATTCCTGCCAAGAAGATTAACCACCAACCCACATCACAGCATGAAGATGTGACATCATACAATACCTTTATGTATGTTCACACACTTTACTGCAGATAAACTTGACTATATGTTAACATGACATTACGCAGCCATGTGTGAATGTAAGAAGAATGGTGCCACTATCAGAGGGGTGCATGACTACCAGTTACCACAAAGAGCTGTTTGTCAGTAAATAAGCAATAATACCTTGCAGCATTTAAGCCTTTCAGCACTACGAATGAAAAATAGTGACATGCAATATGTGTGTATCAGAACAGCGACTCTACACACACAATGGCCTCTTGTACATATAACAACCAACCAACAAGCGGTGAAAAGGGCAACAATAACTCAAATCTGCAGTCCAACCAGGAGCAGTGTCATCCATACATTATAAATATTGCAATAGAGGAAGGATTGCGAACAAGTGAGCAATGGTAAATTTATGATCTAAAACAAAGTCACGAAACTGCACGATTCTTAGTACGCTTCTATTTAGATTAGAGACAGAGGATTTATTAACTCATCTCTTAAAAGTTATTGAGCATAACCAGAAGAGCCCAATGTCCAGAAGTTGTCAGGAGAGAGAAAGAGAGAGAGAGAGAGAGAGAGAGAGAGAGAGAGAGAGAGAGAGAGAGAGAGAGAGAGAGAGAGAGAATTTGAATTTTAAACCAAGTCTTTATTTAACAGAAAAATTTAGACAAAAAGCAGACTTGAAATCCCTCCGAACATAAACAATACTTGTCGAGGTATAAACAATCAATAAGCATTTTTTACAAGCCCAAAAGAACAATCATTCACCGACAACTCAAAAAATAAAAAACAGGTAAGACCTCTTTTATCCAAGTTCTTTAGAAAAGACCAGCTCATCTTTTATGGTGGAACACAGCAGCCCTTTATAACACCACAAGGTTGTGAATGTGACCAGGTCTTTCATTGCCTTGTAGTAATTGAAGTCTACTTTTATCCTGGCCTTGACCATCCTGCAGAACAACAGTTCAACATGACATTCTATACATTCTTTAATTCTCTTTTTACGGCTCACATAGATAGCCATCTTTGCCTGCCCTGAAATAAAATTTAAGAGTTGACATTTAAATTTTACACGTTGACTATATTTGAAACCAAAAATGAAATTCTGTTTGCAGAAACTTTCCCCAGATGATCTAAATAAGCGGTCTAGTAGCAGGAACAGGGGTGTAAGCCTCACACATTCTGAAAAGCAATGAAACACTGTTTCTCTCTGGGCACAATAGGGACAGTTGTCATTCACATTAGGGTCTAGCACAGAAACAAAAGCATTGGCCGCCACTATGCCATGCAAGACCCTCCACTGCAGATCACCAGCTTTCTTAATTAACGGTGGTTTGTATAAGCCCCTCCAGACTGGCTTCACATTCTCCCCCAATCCCAGCTGGGCCCTCCAGGGTGTATCAGTCCGACCACTCAGTTTATCTTTATTCAAGACCTTTACATGCATATTATACATGGTCTTACCTTTAAGTACATTCAGCCTTTCATTAAGAGCATTTCCCAAATCCAAAAGTGGCCCCATACAATTTTTCAGATCAGGAACAACCTTTAAAACAGGAAATGGATCCTCAAAATTGGGATGAGTAGAACCACTGCAGTACGATGTCAAAAGCCCCCGTTCTACTGCTGTGAGCTGACCGTTCCACTTAAGTAGTACCCGACTAAGGAGGCGCGTAGATTTCACTCCCAGGTGAGATGCTAGAGTGGCAGCGTTGTCAAGATTGGGCCCAGCCAGCTCCACCACCTGACCCAATGTGACGACCTTTGCCTGGCAGAACAGCTTTGATACCGTGGGTCCAAAGTCGCAGAAGGTGTCCATATGCCCGCCATACACCACCGGCTCTTTTAGAAGCCAGCTCAGAGAGTCAGAACAGCCCATTCTCTCCTTCTTAAACATATTCCACACTCTCATGAGCCCACGATAAAATCCAGGCAATCCGTTGAGGTCTGAGTTCTTAATAGCCATTAGGAACAAGGGCAGGTCTATTCCGAGTCCACAACACCGTCGAAGTATTGCACAGGCTGCTGGTCGCCACACTAGATCTCTAGGCCCAGTGAGCAATCTTTGAATGAACTGGAGGCGGAAGGCTGCACCCCTGCTGGCCAGATGGACTAGCCCTTGACCCCCCTCATCTTTAGGAAGGTACAGCACACTCTGAGGAATCCAGTGCAAGTTGTCCCAGAAAAAGTTCACCAGCACAGCCTGAATCTTGGCCAGGAGGTTGGTTGGAGGATCAACGCATGTTAATCGATGCCATAGCGTTGATGACACCAGGTTGTTGATTACTAACATGCGCCCCCTATACGACAGTTGTGGTAGAATCCATTTCCACTTCCTAAGACGCCCTTCAACTTTTTCCAAGACATTCTCCCAATTCTTATTTGAGAAGGTGTCATTCCCCACAAACACTCCCAGATATTTCATCCCTCCCCTTTTCCATGTCAATCCCCCAGGTAACATGAGTTTACTGTTCAGTCCCTCTCCTACCATCAGTGCCTCACTTTTTCCCCAGTTTACCCTAGCCGATGATATCTGACCAAACTTGATAACATTTTTTACTAAGACATCAATATCTCTTTGGTCCTTTACAAAAACAGCTACATCATCGGCATAGGCAGAGAGCTTAAAAGTTGTGCCGCAACTCCAGACAACTCACACCTCAATTTATGCAACAGGGGCTCAATGGCCAGGGAGTACAACATTCCAGACAAAGAACATCCCTGCCTGATTCCCCTTTGAACCTTAAAAGGAGCGCTCAAACCACCGTTAATTTTAAGTACACTCTCAATGTCACTGTACAAAACCTTGATCGTAGCTATAAAACCTGGGCTGAGACCGAAAGCTTTCATGGTTTGCCACAAGTGCTGGTGTTCAACCCGGTCAAAAGCCTTTTCCTGATCTATGGAAATAAGACCAGTTTCAACTCCCAATGAACTAGAGATGTCCAAAACGTCCCTAATTAATGCAATGTTGTCAGTGATCAGCCTACCGGGCACACAGTAAGTCTGGTCAACATGGATGACCTCCTTCATCACCTTTCTCAGTCTGTTTGCTAGCACCTTAGAAAAGATCTTGTAATCGGTGCAGAGCAAGGACACTGGCCGCCAGTTCTTAATGTCCTGCAGATCCCCTTTCTTCGGCAAGAGAGTAATGACGGCCCTTCTGCAACTCTGAGGCAATCGCCCCTCAGTTGCACTATTCCTCAGTACAGTCAACAAATCCCCTCCGAGCACCGGCCAAAAAGACTTATAGAAGTCAACAGGTAACCCGTCTATACCAGGTGCCTTGCCACTTTCCAGACTTTGCAGGGCGTCATGGAGTTCTTCAGGGGACAGTTGAGCCTCGAGGTCTGTATTGAGCGCTACCTCAACCCTTTTTAGCCCATGATAGAATGACTCAGCCCCCAGCACATCCTGCCTGAGTTCGCTCTTATAGAGGTCACTGTAGAACCCTGCTGCGTATTTCAGAATTCCAGAAAAATCTGACAGCTGCACACCAGTGTTAGTACGCAGAGAGTGAATGGTTTTTCTCTGCCCATTCTTGCGCTCTAGACTAAAGAAAAAGTGAGAAGGAGCATCCATATGTGTGGCGTTCAGAAAGCACGAGCGGACCAGTGCCCCCTGTGCTGTAATACCCAGCAGGCTAGCCAAAGCAGACTTTCTGGATTTGAGAGCTTCTACATGGCCTCTGTCTCCTGTGGAATCTGCCAAATTCTGTAGTTCCACCATTTCATCCTCTAGATCTCTCATAGATCTGGCTATGTCTCTGGTGACATTGCGAGTGTACTGCTGGCAAAACTGCTTTATCTGACACTTGCCAATGTCCCACCATTGCTGCATAGAAATAAATTCAGACCTTCGGCTCCTATATTGGCCCCAGAAAAACTTAAAAGCATCTCTAAAGTTGTTATCATTTAGGAGGCCTGTGTTAAAATGCCAGAAAGCACTATTTGTTTTAACACTTCGTATGAAAACCGAGCACTGTACAAGAGAGTGGTCAGAGAAACAAACTGGAAGCATGTTACATTGTTTAAACACATTAAAATGATGTTTAAAACAATAAAACCGATCAAGCCGTGCCATGGATAGTGCGTTATCTTTTAGATGTGTCCATGTATACTGCCTCTGGGTCCCATAAAAAGCTCTCCAAACATCTGTCAGTTCACACGAATTAACCAAGCGTGTGAGCCGACTAAGAGATGCAGGATGTGGTTCCTGATGGTTCCTGTCCAACTTGCAATTCTCTGTACAGTTAAAGTCCCCTCCCAGAAATAAATACTCCTCACTGTCACATTTACTAATAACATCAGATAACACATCCAGAAAAACTACTCTTTCAGGGCCAAGGGTTGGACCATAAACATTTATAAAAACCAGTGTTGCGTTGTCATACTGTGCCCTTACTTTCAGTAGCCGGCCTTCGACTACTTCCTCTACCTCAAGGGAGCATGGCAAAAAATCTCTTGAGAAAAGAATCCCGACCCCACCACTAATATTGGATTTATGACTGAGAATCAATTTTCCAGTCCAATCCCTCTTCCATTCAGTTTCATTATCTGCTGTGCTATGTGTTTCTTGCACAAGCAAGACATCTATTTTCTTCAGCTCAACCAGTTTAAACACAGCAGCTCTTTTCATGTCATCCCTTGCTCCATTCGGATTTAAAGTGCCTAATTGTATATTACACATGAGGAGAGTGGGGCTGAACTGTGCCAGAAACAAGCGTACACTGACCAAAAAGATAACAATACCCAAACGTGGCTTAATCATCATCATGAAGTTGCAGTTTTACCTTCTGTACAAGTTTTTTCAGTCTGAAGACTTCCTGCTCAGTGAATGTGTTCACCTCCAAGTCCCCTGTGTTATTCATAAAGCATTTAACTGATTCAATAAAAAGCTGCAAGTCTGGAAAATAATTTTCCACCTTGACCGCCCTCAAACCCTTGGTAACCTGCAAAAACTTCCTGATCTTCAGAAAGGCATAGCTGCCTTCTGTGTCCACCTGTGTACGAGGAGAGGAACCTAACTCACACTCACTTTCGTCTGTGTTCTCATCAGACAAAGAGGAGGATGGCTTTTTATCTTTTGAAGCCCTCTTCACTTTTAAATTTTCCTGTCTACCTTCAGTCGGCTTCCTTTTAATTGACTTTTTTGATTTTATTTCATCGTCCAACATAATCTCTGCCTCTTCTTCGAGTACAGACTCTGCCACTCTAACAGCAGTCTGCTGTATTTGCGTCCTCCGACCACCACTCGTATCTGGCCCAGCCAATTTGCTATGATCCCTGGTCTCGCTGTTTTCCTCTTCCGTTACATTCCGTTCAACCTCCCCTACCTGCTCATCCTGGCCATCAGCTGTGACCTGCCCAAGTTCTGTCACCTTCTCAGTGTGCTCAACGGTTTTAATATGCTGAGCCTGTACACCTCCTTCTCCTGCCTGCTCAGTCCGTCCATTTTCCTCACGTTCCCCAGCCTCGGTCTTTTTCTGTGTCACCACCTGGTCTGTTTCTCCCACCCCTCGCTCCCCAGCCTTCTGTCTGCCCTGTGCCGACTCGGCCGCGCCGTCTCCAGCCGGAGATGCGCCGCTGGCGGCGGCATCGGTGGACGAAGGCGGCCCTTGAGGCTCAGATCTACCCTCACTCCTTTCGGGACAAGACCTTACTAAATGCCCCTCTGACCCACAGCCAAAACATTTCATCATACCAGAAGTAACAAATACAATATAATCAAAGTCATCAATCCTGAATTTCAGCTTCAGATCCAAATCCTCTGCATTATTTTTCAAAATCATGAAACCTTGCCTCCTATGGGACACAACGTGTTTCAAGTGAGGAGACTGGCAACCGGAGGAGACCATTTTTATGGGGGACACTAGTTGTCCGTATCTTGCAAGCTCCTTCTCAAAAGCTGCATTTCTCATGAACGGGGGAGCATTGGAAATGGTGATTCTCTTGGCTGGGTAACCAGCGGCAGAACGGGAGTCAACATGTCCCTAATCACCACACCACTTTCCACCACCTGGTTGACCTTATCAATACTGTCAATAAACATAACTACTGCACCGTTCATTCTGGACGCCGATTTGATGCTTCCATAGCCCACATGCTCACCTACCGCGAGGCAGCACTCCTCCACCGAGCATTTGACCACCGGAGCCACTTTTATCGCGTGCCGGCGTGTCAACTTTTCGAACGCCGTTCCTCCACCTCCCACAGCGGCCATATTGCCCCGCCGGGCCGGTGGCAGCGTTACCGAAAATAAAACTCCGCTTAAACCTACCACCGAGAAAAACGAACTAAAAACTAAACAACAACAAACCCACAGAAAGCACGTGAAAGGGACCAGACAAAAAAGTCCAAAATTCAGAAACTCACTCACACCGAAACAACACGCTGCTGCTCCGTACACTCACTCGCACTTCCGCTCAGAGAGAGAGAGAGAGAGAGAGAGAGAGAGAGAGAGAGAGAGAGAGAGAGAGAGAGAGAGAGAGAGAGAGAGAGAGAGAGAGAGAGAGAGAGAGAGAGAGAGAGAGAGAGACCTTTCTGTGAAACCAGTCTACAAGCACAGTCAGTGGACTCAGTGCAATTAAAACTTAATCCTAGCTATTTTATACGCATAAATCCAACCCTATTGGGGTGAATATCATGACTATCATTTCTGATTATATGTAATCGACTGTAACAGGCAGTTGGGCTTATCAATTTCAAACCACCAGCCTAAGTTCTAAAAAAAAAATAAGATAGAAACAATAGAAAATAAAAATCAAATGGACTGGCCCAGTGTGATCGCAGCCCCAAAAAATCCTGCTGCTGCTCATGGCCGTCCGTGCCCGGGAGCCGTACAGGTTGAGGCAATACGCTCAGGATACCACCACAAGACTTAATTCACACTGAACTGGATCGTGATTTGTTCAAACCCAGTTCTTTTTCTTATTTTGCCCACCACCTATGCTCAAAGAAGGCTTGCCGTCATGCGTAATCGATTCATGAACGAACGCCATTCAGAGTTAAACGCACGCCACAGAACAGATTTGAGCAGATAAAAAGTTTCTTGAATCTGACATTGATTTCTTTTACATAATTCTCGTCTGAAGAGATGAAACAGAAATACAAGAAAAAGTGGAGAAAATAGTATTGCAGGAAGCCAAATTCCTGTTAATCCTGTCAACTTTTTTTTTTGGATTATTTTTGAGCAAATTAGACTTTTAGAACAGAATAGAGCCTTCCAAATGATTACTGGTTACTTGACAAAATGGCTGAAGACTAAAACATACCTGACAACTACCCCCCCCCTTCCTCCCCAATTGTACTTGGCCAATTGCCCTATTTTCTGAGCCGTCCCGGTCGCTGCTCCACCCCCTCTGCCAATCCGGGGACTACCACATGCCTCCTCCGATACATGTGGAGTCGCCTGTCGCTTCTTTTCACCTGACAGTGAGGCGTTTCACCAGGGGAATGTAGCACGTGGGAGGATCACACTATTCCCCCTAGTTCCCCCTTCCCCCCCGAACTGGTGTCCCGACCAACCAGAGGAGGCGCTAGTGCAGTGACCAGGACACATACCCACATCTGGCTTCTCACCCGAAGACACGGCCAATTGTGTCTGTAGGGACGCCTGACCAAACTAGAGGTAACACAGGGATTCGAACCAGCGACCCCTGTGGTGGTAGGCAACGGAAAAGACCACTACACTATCCGGGCACCTAGCATAGATGATCACCTCCTAACAAGAAGGTAATGCTCTCTGTGACTTACAGGCTACTGCAATGAGAGCGAGAGAGAGAGAGAGAGAGAGAGAGAGAGAGAGAGAGAGAGAGAGAGAGAGAGAGAGAGAGAGAGAGAGTTTGGACAAATGTGCGTGTGTGTGTGTGTGTGTGCGTGTGTGTGTGTATACACACTCAAGTGCATATGTGCATAGAGAATACACCTACATGCGTGATCGGTTATCAATGAAACTGCCACTTGACCACAAGATCAAATTGACACAGAGGATGGGAGGCGAAGAATACTGTGTCAGCAAAATGACAGTCATTTCCTCTCCAAAATGGACTTACTGTCATCCTGCTGCACCTATCTCTCTACTCTGTCTTCACTTCTGCTTTTTTCTCCAAGTCCTGTCCTCTTGATTTTTTTTCCTGAACAACAACGTGATGACTATTGATGCATGACAGAGCTGTGCCAAGATTACTGCTATTAACCGACAGCCAGTAGCTGAGCAGTCCTTTGTTTGAGTGTACTCACATGCAAAGACATACAGTACACGTGGGTGTGCCTGCAGACACACATACTGTATGCACACATGAATCCATATGTTACGTCGATGTGCGCACATACACTACCGTTCAAAAGTTTGGGATCACATTGAAATGTCCATATTTTTGAAGGAAAAGCACTGTACTTTTCAATGAAGATAACTTTAAACTAGTCTTAACTTTAAAGAAACACACTCTATACATTGCTAATGTGGTAAATGACTATTCTAGCTGCAAATGTCTGGTTTTTGGTGCAATATCTACATAGGTGTATAGAGGCCCATTTCAAGCAACTATCACTCCAGTGTTCTAATGGTACAATGTGTTTGCTCATTGGCTCAGAAGGCTAATTGATGATTAGAAAACCCTTGTGCAATCATGTTCACACATCTGAAAACAGTTTAGCTCGTTACAGAAGCTACAAAACTGACCTTCCTTTGAGCAGATTGAGTTTCTGGAGCATCACATTTGTGGGGTCAATTAAACGCTCAAAATGGCCAGAAAAAGAGAACTTTCATCTGAAACTCGACAGTCTATTCTTGTTCTTAGAAATGAAGGCTATTCCATGCGAGAAATTGCTAAGAAATTGAAGATTTCCTACACCGGTGTGTACTACTCCCTTCAGAGGACAGCACAAACAGGCTCTAACCAGAGTAGAAAAAGAAGTGGGAGGCCGCGTTGCACAACTGAGCAAGAAGATAAGTACATTAGAGTCTCTAGTTTGAGAAACAGACGCCTCACAGGTCCCCAACTGGTATCTTCATTAAATAGTACCCGCAAAACACCAGCGTCAACATCTACAGTGAAGAGGCGGCTGCGGGATTCTGGGCTTCAGGGGCAGAGTGGCAAAGAAAAAGCCATATCTGAGACTGACCAATAAAAGAAAAAGATTAAGATGGGCAAAAGAACACAGACATTGGACAGAGGAAGACTGGAAAAAAGTGTTGTGGACGGATGAATCCAAGTTTGAGGTGTTTGGATCACAAAGAAGAACGTTTGTGAGACGCAGAACAAATGAAAAGATGCTGGAAGAATGCCTGACGCCATCTGTTAAGCATGGTGGAGGTAATGTGATGGTCTGGGGTTGCTTTGGTGCTGGTAAGGTGGGAGATTTGTACAGGGTAAAAGGGATTCTGAATAAGGAAGGCTATCACTCCATTTTGCAACGCCATGCCATACCCAGTGGACAGCGCTTGATTGGAGCCAATTTCATCCTACAACAGGACAATGACCCTAAACACACCTCCAAATTGTGCAAGAACTATTTAGAGCAGAAGCAGGCAGCTGGTATTCTATCGGTAATGGAGTGGCCAGCGCAGTCACCAGATCTGAACCCCATTGAGCTGTTGTGGGAGCAGCTTGACCGTATGGTATGCAAGAAGTGCCCATCCAACCAATCCAACTTGTGGGAGCTGCTTCTGGAAGCGTGGGGTGCAATTTCTCCAGATTACCTCAACAAATTAACAGCTAGAATGCCAAAGGTCTGCAATGCTGTAATTGCTGCAAATGGAGGATTCTTTGACGAAAGCAAAGTTTGATGTAAAAAAAATCTTATTTCAAATACAAATCATTATTTCTAACCTTGTCAATGTCTTGACTCTATTTTCTATTCATTTCACAACATATGGTGGTGAATAAGTGTGACTTTTCATGGAAAACACAAAATTGTTTGGGTGATCCCAAACTTTTGAACGGTAGTGTATACACAAAAATATATTTGGAAGTTGGCGAAATCATTCTAAGCATTATTTTGTGTTTCCCTGAACTGTCGCTGGGCCACTTGCACCCAGGCTAGGAAACTGAAGGGTCTTTCACACTGAACCAACAATATCCACCCCTGCACCATAAAACCCATTACACTTTGTGTTGTGCCACAGAAACAGATTTGTGCTGTGTCGAGCAAAACACAGCTGTAGGGACAAATGATTACTGTACATTATTAGCTACGGTAATCTCTAGCCATATTTGTTCTTGTGAGGACTCCATTGTCGAGCGTAGATAACTAGTGTTTCCGAATAGAAAATGCTAAAACTGCATAAGAAAGACATGGACTTTCCCTCATGCTTCTGATCAAGACAAGGACATTATTAAATGGGTAAGTTAGATCTGAAATAAAAAACACAAGCTTCTGTATAGGAACATAGTCGAGCGTAAATGTGTTAGCAATGACCAACACGCAACGTGAGACGGTACAAGTGCCATGATGGGACACAGAAAAAGACAGCAAGTCTATCAGTAGTGGCAGTTTTTGTAAGAAAGAGTTGACCGATGAATCACATGGTTTTTATGCATATATTTTTGTATTGAATGGCTTTTTATGCCCGCAGCAATACCAATATGTACCCCGGCTCTGCCAAATGATGGAAGCTAAGCACGTATATGAACTTGGCTAGTACTTGGATGGGAAACCTCCAAGGAAAACTGAGTTGCTGCCAGATGTGGTGTTGGTTGACCAGTAGGGGGAAGTCTTCCCCCTGGTCCTAATAAAACAACAAATATCAACGCCCCAGTGCAGTGATGGGGACATTGCGCTGTAGGAGATGTTGTCCTTTGGATGAGATGTTAAACTGAGGTCCTGACTCACTGTGGTCATTAAAGACCCCATGGCACTTAGAGAGTAGGGGGTTTCCTGGTGTCCTGGCAAAATTCCCAACCAGGCTCTCTCCATCTGCCCGCCTAATCATCCCCCCATGTAATTGGCTCAATGATTCCTCCCCCTCCACCTCAAGCTGATTTGTGGTGAGGGCTCTGGTGCAAAATGGCTGCTGTGCATCACCCAGGTGGGTGCTACACATTAGTGGTGGTTGGAGTTACCCTCTTTAATATGAAGTGCTTTGGCTGTCTAGAAAAGCGCTATATTAAGAATTATTATTATTATTATTGTTATGTGAAATTTGATAGTGGGTGTGGTTTCTCTAATGAATGTAAGGACTTATTGTGTAGAAGCACTTTGTCAGCTACCATGATGTTACAAAATGTTCTTTGTTCTCCAAAAGCAAAATTGAAGAAAGCCCTTGGCCAGATAAAAGTCCAGGAAAACTATTCAAAGTATGTTCTGAGCAACTGTGTGGATTTTCCTGTTAACTGTTTAATGTGTCCTTGAATACGCTCCTTTAAAAAGCTGGATGACTTCAAGACTGACAGTGTTGATTGTTATGGTCATGATGTCACCTGTGAGGCTGATGAAATAAAAGCTCATCAGCAGGGTAGAGGGTCTACCTGACCATATGCAGTTTGCTTATGCTGTAAATATGGGTGTGGCAGATGTGACAACCCATCTACAAAATTATCTGTATAAGACAATGTATTTATAGAAGGCACAAAAACTCATGAAAGACTTTAAACTTGCTGGCTTTTCTTCTGCTTTTTTTTTATAAATCCCAGCCACACATGCTACCACTTTAAAAACTTTATTTTAGCTCTGTAAAGTAGTGTTGAATTTCTGACATGCAATACCCAGAAGGTCTGGGTCAATGGCATCCTGTCACAGCAGCATTTATCTTGCACAAGCTCAACAAAGGGCTCCGTCTTATTCCCGGTTTTTTACGGTCTTCAAACCAATAACTTCAGGAGTCTGTTTGGGGACAGGCATGTCATTAAATATGCAGACGACTCTGTAGTCGTTTGCCTGCTTCAGGATGGGGACAAGGCTCATGAGCCTGTGGTTACTGAGTTTGTGAGGTGATGCAGAGATCGCTTTCTAAGGTTAAATATCTCAAAAACAAAATATATGGTTATTAATTTTAGAAGAGCATTATCTCATCCATCCTACCAGACTGTACTAAAGAGCTTGGAGTAAAATTTGTAGAGACTTACAAGTACCTGGGAACTTTTATTGTGTTTTGATTTTGTAAACTGAAATGCGATTTGTGTATTCATTGCTGTGGTCTTTGCCAACCCTGCCTATGTTGCGTGCCGTTTTGACAGAAAGCAAGTAGCATGATGAACTGCAATGCTGCAAGCACAGCACATACCACATTCAGTGTAAAAAACCCATAAGGGCCAATGTACACAACAAGCAATTTTGGTGCGGTGTGTGTACACTTCATCTTTCATTATAACTAGTAGAGGTACATTTGAATATTGTAATTCCATGGTAAATCAGTCACTAAAGGAAACGAAGCCCCACCATTCAACTAGCTGGCTAAGTTTAAGGAGCCAGGGGAGGAATAATGATGATTTCAACACAATTAAGTGAGTTTGCAAGCGCAAGTAATTTGTGGATTCTTGAATATTTTAGACAATAGCATACAGTTCAGGGATCACAAATATGATTGGAAAAAAAAGGTGCATCCCTGATTCTAACTACAGCAGTTGACATACCAATCCGCATATCATCACAACACAATCCATGGCAACCCGGCTTCCTCCAACCTATTTAAATGTTAATCAATCCATTACAGCGAACATCATTATACTCCCATTGCAGTTCACTACAAACCATGTCAAGCCACACATATACCCCCGACTGAGAGACAGAGAGGGGGTGGCTGAGAGGCAAAGATTATAGCTTTTAAATTAGGTTTGATTGAATTCTTGCTCTAATTTTATGACGAGGGGTTTCGAAATTATTTCTCCCTTTTCCTCTCTCCTCCTTTCACTTTCTCTCTCTACCTTCTACTTTCTCCTCCTACCGATCTCTCTATCAATCGCTCTCTCTCTGAGGCAGGGCTGCACAACTAAAAATTTGATTTTTTTCCAAATGTCATAGTTATAATTACTTAATCATTATTCTTTCTGCCTCTGCTGCTAACACTGTTAATTGGAGTGATGATATATTGTATTATTTGATGGACCCAATGATTTCACAGTGCCTGAGATAGCCTGAAAGATGGGAAGCGTCACTGTTCAGCCTTCCCATTATGGACACTTGTGTAGCAGTTAAATGACGGGGACAAATCGTTGTCTTACTCTTGACCTTGGTGCACTTGTCATATTGGATTTTGTGATGGTTCTTGAGGCCCCTAAATAAATTGGTGTTATTACTTCCAGGAGCAGGAACAGCCCGGCCGCAACATCTGCAATACGTGGACTTCATTCCCATACTTGGCTTACACCAGATCTATTTCCTCATTGGTGAAGATAATTACCATTCAGAGTCATAAGTGCAGACACCCCTCCTTTCTCAGAGAGTTTATCATTCTCCCTGCTGATATATGTCGTTCCTGTGATTAGTTTGCTCTTTACACCCAGTCGGGGCAACGCTTTGCTTCTGAATGATGCCAGCAAAGCGGTTATGATGAGCTGCAGCACACAGTCTGAACAGTTTGAAAACATCACTGGGAGCCTCTGGTCTCAAAAGAAACCGCGTTGAAATTATACTTTAGAATATTAGCCGGTTCAAAGATTATTTATGGAGATTACTGATACGTGATATAGAAATAGGCCTTTAAACATGTTAATGTGCACCTATACATTGAGTGTAATGAGAGACAGCTGGAGAGAGAGACGGAGAAAAGATGGTAATGTGTTCAAAACACACACACACACACGCGCACACACAAATCCTCAGAGGTGTACTCACACATTAGCAATAACAGGTGACACAGTCCAGAGAAAATTATCTCTCCATTAATTAATTACAGTGTCTAAAAGCATGCTAATATCTGTTGTGGTTGGGGATTTGGGTGGTGTTGCAGAGTGGAGGACTGGCCTCAAAACTGGCTGCAGAAACCAGCGATGGAGTCGCTCTCATACAGTGGCATTCTAACTCCAGCTTAATTATTATGCTAATCAAGCTTCCCGAAAGCCTCAGTAAAGTCATGTAATGGCCAGAAATAAATAAATGCAGCAGCAGTTTCACAGTGTTTCACTCAAATTTGAATTTGTTCATTTGTGTTTTTTCGGTTTATTGGATTATTGTTCTTTCTCCCCCCCAGCCGATTTAGTCAGACAAAAGAATGTTTAGAGAGATGGAGAAAGAGAGGGAAGCGGGGGAGAAAAGCAGGAAGTCAACATTCAAACCCATAGTCAGAGGGGGGTAAATTGTTTTTTTTTTAATACCATGGGAACTTTATTTATTTATCCATAATATCGGGGTTTTTTTAGAAATCATTTTGTCGTCTACGGAGTTACCATTGCAGAAGTTTTCTTTAATGAATATTTTGATATTGTGCACTAGTGCTGCATCCGGTTTTGTTCATCATAATAGAAAAATAAATAGCACACTGTGAAACTAAATTTAGTGCATTCAACCAACAAGTCACCACACAGTAAAACCCCCCGTGTCAAGTAAACCCTGTGACTTCTTTTTACAGCGTATCCCTCTCTCCCCATGCTCTAGTGTGGAGGTGAGGGGCCATGACCCTTGACCTCCTTGCCATTAGGTTGGTTTTAATGTTGGCAATCTACAAAGTGAGACCCTGAATATGAGTATGATGGGCTGAGGTATCATGGAGGGAATGTCAACTAGACCATTAATTGCTATGAACTGTAGATGGCAAGCTGGTAGGAAGGATGACTGTGAAAATGAAACCTACCAATGTACTATGTGAGCGACAAGTATTAAAAAGAGATAGAATTGGGGCATCCAGGTAGCGCAGTGGTCTATTCTGTTGCCTACCAACATGGGGATTGCTGAGTCGAATCCCCACGGTACCTCCGGCTTGGTCGGGCGTCCCCTACAGGCACAACTGGCCGCGTGTGCCGATGGGAAGCCGGATGTGGGTGTGTATCCTGGTCGCTGCACTAGCGCCTCCTCTAGTCGGTCAGGGCGCCTATTTGGGGGGGAGGGGGAACTGGGGGGGAATAGCGTGATCCTCCTACGTGCTACGTCCACCTGGTGAAACGCCTCACTGTCAGGTGAAAAGAGGCACCTGGCGACTCCACATGTATCAGAGGAAGCATGTGGCAGTCCGCAGCCCTCCCCGGGTCGGCAGAGGGGGTGGAGCAGGATACAATTTGGGAGAAAAAAAAAAGGGGGGGGGGATAGAGGTAGAATAAAAAAAATAAACTCAACTATGCCTTTAATGCACTTCTATTGTGGGCTAATTATTTTCTGCTACGGCTCATTGAGTTGTAGCTGTATGCTGTCACGTAGTCAATTTTTATTTTCTTTGAAAAAAAGTTGTTTTTCAGTTGTATTTTTCAATAGTTTCTGCTGCTATGTTACGCACTCCTGGGCCACCATAGAGGGATGACAAAAATGTGAGTGAAACCTACAATTTAATAGCGGATGGTACGTGTCTCTGTCCACTCAAGTAGCAAGCCATAAGCTCCTGTCTGGCCTGCTCCTAACCTTTGAAACAGATTCCAGCAATGGGCAGCCCACTCACACTCTGTTTTTCTGTGGGGTCGAGCAGGGTTAGTGTGGAAATAGAAAAGAGCAAAGGTCGAGTAGCCATGCACTTTGTGTAAATGAAACAGCAGCCACTGCCAATAAACACAGTTCTGTAAACGGAAACTCTGGGTGTGTGTCTGTTTGCGTATTTCCTATAAATGCTGATTATAATGTGGAATGTCTCAACTTATGCACGCCCATGGGCTAATATGAGTGTGTGTTTATGTCCGGGTCAACTGATGTCTGGATGCCTGCACACACACATGCACATACACACTCTCTCTCTCTGCATATATATAATCCAGTGAGTCAAGAAAATTATTTATGAGACAATACAAGCCTGTTTCATGTCATAAGCAATGATCAGCTGATTGCTTATGACAAGTGATGATTGCTTATGGCATGAAACAGGCTTGTACTGTCTCATAAAGAATTTAATTGACTCACTGGATTATTTTGCTCCTTATTTGTTGAGCACGTCCACTACCATTGAGTGTTTCTTTTAAAAAAGTTTATATATATATAATCTCCCTCTCACACATGCATTTATATATATATTGACAGCTGATGATTGCTTATGGCATGAAACAGGCTTGTACTGTCTCATAAAGAATTTAATTGACTCACTGGATTATTTTGCTCCTTATTTGTTGAGCACGTCCACTACCATTGAGTGTTTCTTTTAAAAAAGTTTATATATATATATATATATATATAAATATATATAAATATATATATATATATAAAATCTCCCTCTCACACACGCATTTATATATATATTGACAGCTGATGATTGCTTACGGCATGAAACAGGCTTGTACTGTCTCATAAAGAATTTAATTGACTCACTGGATTTTACATATATATATAAAATCTCCCTCTCACACACGCATTTATATATATATTGACAGCTGATATTGCTTATGGCATTAAACAGGTTTGTACTGTCTCATAAAGAATTTAATTGACTCACTGGATTTTACATATATATATATATATATATACAAATCCCTCTCACCCTTTTTTGGGTGGTATGTCTTCTTCAAACTCGAGTCCTCTACCAGAGGCCTGGGAGTTTAAGGATTGTGTGCAGTATCTTAGCTGTTCCTAGGATTGCACTCTTTTCAACAGAGACCTCAGATGTTCTTCTTGGAATCTGTTGGAGCCACTCTCCCAGTTTGGGGGTCATAACCCCTAGTGCTCCTATTACTGATATATATATATATATAAATAAAAGGAGCAAGTACATTCTTTATGAGACAGTACAAGCCTGTTTAATGCCATAAGCAATCATGAGCTGTTAAAAAAAATATATATATATATATATATATATATATATATATATATATATATATATATACACTACCGTTCAAAAGTTTGGGATCACATTGAAATGTCCATATTTTTGAAGGAAAAGCACTGTACTTTTCAATGAAGATAACTTTAAACTAGTCTTAACTTTAAAGAAATACACTCTATACATTGCTAATGTGGTAAATGACTATTCTAGCTGCAAATGTCTGGTTTTTGGTGCAATATCTACATAGGTGTATAGAGGCCCATTTCAAGCAACTATCACTCCAGTGTTCTAATGGTACAATGTGTTTGCTCATTGGCTCAGAAGGCTAATTGATGATTAGAAAACCCTTGTGCAATCATGTTCACACATCTGAAAACAGTTTAGCTCGGTACAGAAGCTACAAAACTGACCTTCCTTTGAGCAGATTGAGTTTCTGGAGCATCACATTTGTGGGGTCAATTAAACGCTCAAAATGGCCAGAAAAAGAGAACTTTCATCTGAAACTCGACAGTCTATTCTTGTTCTTAGAAATGAAGGCTATTCCATGCGAGAAATTGCTAAGAAATTGAAGATTTCCTACACCGGTGTGTACTACTCCCTTCAGAGGACAGCACAAACAGGCTCTAACCAGAGTAGAAAAAGAAGTGGGAGGCCGCGTTGCACAACTGAGCAAGAAGATAAGTACATTAGAGTCTCTAGTTTGAGAAACAGACGCCTCACAGGTCCCCAACTGGCATCTTCATTAAATAGTACCCGCAAAACACCAGTGTCAACATCTACAGTGAAGAGGCGGCTGCGGGATTCTGGGCTTCAGGGCAGAGTGGCAAAGAAAAAGCCATATCTGAGACTGACCAATAAAAGAAAAAGATTAAGATGGGCAAAAGAACACAGACATTGGACAGAGGAAGACTGGAAAAAAGTGTTGTGGACGGATGAATCCAAGTTTGAGGTGTTTGGATCACAAAGAAGAACGTTTGTGAGACGCAGAACAAATGAAAAGATGCTGGAAGAATGCCTGACGCCATCTGTTAAGCATGGTGGAGGTAATGTGATGGTCTGGGGTTGCTTTGGTGCTGGTAAGGTGGGAGATTTGTACAGGGTAAAAGGGATTCTGAATAAGGAAGGCTATCACTCCATTTTGCAACGCCATGCCATACCCAGTGGACAGCGCTTGATTGGAGCCAATTTCATCCTACAACAGGACAATGACCCTAAACACACCTCCAAATTGTGCAAGAACTATTTAGAGCAGAAGCAGGCAGCTGGTATTCTATCGGTAATGGAGTGGCCAGCGCAGTCACCAGATCTGAACCCCATTGAGCTGTTGTGGGAGCAGCTTGACCGTATGGTACGCAAGAAGTGCCCATCCAACCAATCCAACTTGTGGGAGCTGCTTCTGGAAGCGTGGGGTGCAATTTCTCCAGATTACCTCAACAAATTAACAGCTAGAATGCCAAAGGTCTGCAATGCTGTAATTGCTGCAAATGGAGGATTCTTTGACGAAAGCAAAGTTTGATGTAAAAAAAATCTTATTTCAAATACAAATCATTATTTCTAACCTTGTCAATGTCTTGACTCTATTTTCTATTCATTTCACAACATATGGTGGTGAATAAGTGTGACTTTTCATGGAAAACACAAAATTGTTTGGGTGATCCCAAACTTTTGAACAGTAGTGTATATATATATATGAGTGTGTGTGTGTGTGTGTATCAACACAAATACAGGAAAAAAAAGTTTTAATGCATAGCAGTACTGGCCTGTTTTGTGCGTCACGCACTCATCAGCTGCTAATGTTCAACAAAGAATCATACAGCTTATTTTGTCCAGCGTCACGCCCTTAATTTCGGTTGGACAGCAACCAATCTGATAGGGAAACATTCAAACTATAACAACCAATGGGGTAGGTACTTACGATACACAGCAACCAATGGAGGGGTAAAAAACATCACAACCAATGGTGTTAAGTGGTTGTGATGACTGGGGTTTGTTTTGAAAAGTATTTAGGGACCAGGGCACTGTTGAAATGGCATACATTAAAAATAATTTAAGTGAATTATATAGTCGGGTGGTGTTGGGGCACAGTTGGAAGGACAGGTAGTTAAAATATTAAAGAATATTCAAAAATATATTAAAAAACTAATAAATGTCATATGTGTATCTCATCTAATGGGGGGGGGGGGTAATAAAGACATTTTACTTATAGTTACAAAGGAGATATTTTTTTCGGTGTCTACAACTGGCGGCCAATTCGTTTCTATTATTCAAGGTGGACATGTCAGGTCTGCAAATAATAAAATACTTTTCTGCCAAGCACAGGTTACATCTTTTAACTCAAACAGAATATGCATTGCTCTTTGCAAGAATTTTCCATGAGACAGAATAATTGACATTCTTGTCTACCAATGACCAAATGTGGCGGCTTAAGGCCATTGCATTTTTCACATGCTCATTTCTGAAGCTACTCATATGGGCGTTAAACCTAATTTTAAAAAGGCCCTCTGTTAATCCCATGTAAGTGTCCACATTGCAGTTGTCTTCTCTTGTCACCGATGCCTGGTAGATGACTCCTTCTGTTTGGCATTTTCCTTCAAGAGGACACGATGCCTTAACATGGCATTTGCAGTTGGAGGTGTTTGGTTGTGGTGAGGGGGTCTGCCTTGGCCATGATGCTTGTGTTGTGGGATGAAATAACCTGCTCAACATTTGGCATGTAGCTGTAGCTCATTTTGACTGAACATTTTTCTCAATAGATGGTCTGGGGTAAAGCACTCATCCAAAAGCTTAAAAAATAGTTTTCCAATATTAGAAGCCACGGTTTATCTGTAGGGAGGATTATACCAGGTGATGTTCTGCCTTCTGCTGTGCTTTTTTCTTTTCTTTTTTTTTTTTGTTAGTGGGTGGCTGTCACTAATTGGTGGTGGATTGAACTTAAGTCTGAAATCATATCCACATGTTTGTAAGGCTTCCTGGTATGGGGGGGCTGCTTCGTTAAAGATGGCCTCGTTGGATGATAAACATGAGAGTCTTTTGTTTATGCTCACTGGGATATTTTTCAAAATGGAGGGTGGATGATTGCTTTCTCTGTGGATGTATTACAGTATGTTGTTGGGCTTCATGTAAGGTCTGTATGTACCATTTCTAAGGTCTAGTGAGATGTCGAGGAAGTCAATCTGTTT
Organism: Lampris incognitus; assembly: GCF_029633865.1. Taxonomy (NCBI): domain Eukaryota; kingdom Metazoa; phylum Chordata; class Actinopteri; order Lampriformes; family Lampridae; genus Lampris; species Lampris incognitus. The sequence goes on along the minus strand of NC_079212.1, from coordinate 99,946,266 downwards.
TTTGTTAGCCTCAATTGAAAATTTTAGTCCATTGTTTGCAAATATACTACACATTTTCTTTATTATTCTCTCGACTTCTCTTGCCGGTTTGTTGCAGACTGACATCCCATTTTCTCTATATAGACCGACGTTGATGTCTAAGACCTGTAGTTGGGACAACAAGTACAAGCCCACTAGCTCACAAGTCTCTGCCCCGTCGAAGCTGCCCATGTTTACGTCAAATTTGCTGTTACCTTGCTTTTGCCATGGGATTGCCTTGTGGTATAAGATTGACTCTTTAGCATGGGCTATTATGTCTCTGTCTTGGTCGGATATTTTGGTGTATGTTGAGGCAAATTCAATAACTTTGTCTAGTAGCTCTTTAGTTATGGAGGGGTTAAACTCACAAATATCAAAGCATATAAACATATGTCTGCTCTTGTCATCTATGTCCTTAAACGATTTCAATACTTGGTCGGTGTTCTTCCACTGGTTTAAGGGAACCCTCTTCAGAGTCCGATTTATATTTTCAATATTTTTTTTTGCTTAGCTTACCTATGTCAGGTTTGGTGGGGTTGATAAGCCTGCATGTTGGTTTGTTTTTAAAATTTGGTTTGTGGTCTTTCAGGGTGACAAAGGCTTGCTTCTGGGCGGTGACATCAATGTGGTCATCTAATTTCAGATCCAATGCAATTTTTTTGTCCTTTAGGGTGATGTCTCTTTCAGCAGACTTCGCAGCCCTCTTGTAAGATTTGGTGATGTTGCTGTGTAGAAGGTTGTAGTGAATGGGTAGTGATCGGGTTCTAGTTTATAAAAATTAGAAGTTTTGTCGGCTGCAATGAAGAGTTTGTCATCTTCTTTTATTAATCTTGTGTCTTTATGGAGTTTGTCCTGGAAAGCTTTGTTTGGGCGTTTAAATGTAATGTTCTGGATGGTCGGCGGTGATTTAGACGATTTGAATCTGTATGTTAGTTTTTTTTCAGTTGAGTTAGCCGGATAAAAAAAGAAGAAAGCTCTCCATCTTACCGATCTTATGGATTTCTCTGTGTTTGCAATGAGGCATTTCAGGAAGTCTTTCTGTGTGGGCGCTGGTATGTTCTTTGTTGAATATCCGAAATTTACTGGGTCCATGGGGGTCTCATGAGTGCTCAACAGGGTAAGGAGCAGAGATAGCGTTTTTTTCCCGAAACCGTCAATGGTGTTATAAGTGCTCAACTAATATATATCTGTAAGCTATTAACCCTTATATATATACACAGACCTTTGAGTGCGGGCCTGTGCGTTTGTACGCATGCGGGGTATATAGCTGTAGCCAATCATGTTTTCAGTGAAACCGTTTCCTTCTTTACTCAATGGCAAAGATCAGCATCAGGATATGTGCTTTGGCAATTGCAAGGCAGCAGGGAGGAACCATTGACCGGGTCTGCCTCTAAATGGCTTTGGGTTATTTCACAGAATCCGTTAAGTCATTGTCATTTGGCGGAAGGCAAAGGCACTCTGTAAGCAATTAACCCTTATTTACCCAAGCAGAATGACTGGTGACATTGGTTTCAAGGGGACAAATTTTAACAACTGTTGTTGAACAACTGACTGTTGTGTTAGCAATGTGAGTCACCAGCTGAAGGTCTTTTACACGTACCATTCCATCACTAAACAGTCACGTCCAAATGTGGGAGGTGACAAGTACAAACATTATCTCCTACTGGCCCATCAAGCATATGAAAGTCAAGTGCCTCAAGTGTGCATGTGCTTGCGTGTGCATGCATGTGTGAGTGCGTGCATGTGTGTGTGTGCATGTTTGCAGGGGGGAGTGATGTGGGGCAGTGTGTTGCCATGTCTGCAGAGCTGGTCTCACTGTCTGTAAAGAGCAGCTTGTGGCTTTGTCTCCCATTTGGCATGAAAGATCAGAGTCCTTGTGTTTGAAATGTCGAGTGAAACCTCAACAGCTGTATTCATTACTGGCTATGCATCCGCCGTACCCCATGTGACCACCACTACTACCCCGCGTTACATTCAAACAAGCAGCAAACATTCAAATCTGGGAGCTGCTCAGTAAAACCCGTTTTCTGCTGCTAAGCCCACTGAGCAGCGCCACATCAGCAGGTAGTATTTACACGCCATCATGGTCTACACATACTGACCACAACAGTAGCTGTCGAAAAAAGGGAACACACAACTCCCTCACCAGACACAATCCCCCCTTTTTTTCTTTTTTGTTTCGTAGAAGCATTATTTGTAGGGTTTATTGCTTTTAGCTTCTTGGGAAGATAAAAGTGAGTGGTCACGACCCTGACACACTAAAAAAAGTTAGTAATTGACAATTTGTTGGCTCCTGTAAATGCATGTAAAATAAATATGAAATTGATTGAAAGTTTGTTTTTTTATGTTCAACCAAAGTGAAGTATCACTTAAAGCGAAGTGATTTATATGCTAATGCAGTTATGCTAATGTTTTTTTTTTGACACTGACACTGGAGCAGATGATGAAACATATGGGTCTGAGACAGAAGCCTGGAGGGGACAATTCCCTCTAGAACCGCAATCTGTATTTTAGAAGTGTCCTTTTCAAACCTTAGTTTTAAACCTTTTGAGAGTAGACCCTCTACTAAAAACCCTCAGATTCAAACCTTACATCCAGAAAGTAAGCCTTAGATTCACTACTACAACCGTTACACCTGGAACCTTACAAAAAATAATCCTAGAAAATAAAATGAAATAACATTGGTTTGAAAAATTCCTCAGATGTGTAGTCCTAAAAGAGAATACTTGGTGTTGGGCATTGTCATGTAAATAACCCCTCATTGTAAAACAAGTCGCGTTGTGAGGATCCAAGCCTGCATCCACCAGTTGGTGGCTAATACTTCTTGCCTGGTAATAATCACCGTCACACAACACGTGTTACGCTGTCTTCAAAACTTTACGTTCTGTCGGTATGTGCATTTTAGTATTGATTTTAAAATTTGAATGACTACTTTTAAAGTACGTTTGGGGTTGGCCCCCATTTATATCCCTGACTTACTGACCCCATTACGAACCTGAATGCAGCCTGAGATCCTCCTGCAGAGGTCTGACAGTAATTCATAGGGCAAGGCTAAAAACCGGAGGAGACTTGGCCTTTGGAACCAAGGCCCCATGACTCTGGAAGACCTGCCACAGGAGATCAGCATGCTAGCTCTGTTTCTTCTTCAATCTATCCATCCATTATCTGAACCGCTTATCCTGCTCCCAGGGTCGCGGGGATGCTGGAGCCTATTCCAGCAGTCATTTGGCGGCAGGCGGGGAGACACCCTGGACAGGCCGCCAGACCATCACAGGGCTGACACACACACACACACACACACACACACACACACACACACACACACACACACACATTCATACCTAGGGACAATTTTGTACAGCCAATTCACCCGACCTACTTGTCTTTGGACTGTGGGAGGAAACCGGAGCCCCCGGAGGAAACCCACACTGACATGGGGAGAACATGCAGACTCCACACAGAGGACAACCTGGGACGACCCACCAAGGTTGGACTACCACAGGGCTCGAACCCAGGACCTTCTTGTTGTGAGGCAACCGTGATAACCACTGTGTCGCCGTGCCGCCCTGTTTTTTCTTTCGAATCTGAATTTGAATCTCTCTTAAAAACACACCTTTTCAGAATTGCTTTCTCTTGAATCTACTACCGTTCATTTTTTCCTTTACTTGTTTTTACTGTGTGTCAGCAACCTTGTCGCTTGTCCCTATTACTGTTATTACCGTTTCATTTCTACATTTATTTATTATTTATCTGATAATTTTTATGTCTTTGTAAAGCACTTTGTCACTTGTTTTTGAAAAGTGCTATATATGTAAAGTTCTTATTATTGTGATGGAAAATGCCTAAATGCAGTCTCCATCCCCTGAAAAAGGCAGCAAAATACAAATTGTGGTACAAAGCTTGGACGTCATGTTGGATGAGAGGTTGCTTTCAACAAGTATTTACACTTAGTGAGAAATCCCCCCTAAACTGATCCATTTTGGGGGGAATTGGTAAAAAATATCAGACAGCGAACCACATGATAGCCAAAATCATCAATATCTATTAACACTATCTTTCCATTGTGGAAAAAGTAGTAAAATTATTTTTTGATGAGTTATGTATTGGAGAGACTTGGGGACTGGACCCTTATATGCAGCTTAAGTTTTCCCGATCTGGATTGCAGGATCTTTTCTCACAGTCCCCCCCCCTTTTCTCCCCAATTGTATCTGGCCAATTACCCCACTCTTCCGAGCCATCCCAGTCGCTGCTCCACCCCCTCTGCTGATCCGGGGAGAGCTGCAGACTACCACATGTCTCCTCCGATACATGTGGCATCACCAGCCGCTTCTTTTCACCTGACAATGAGGAGTTCCATCAGGGGGGATGTAGCATGTGGGAGGATCACACTATTCCCCCCAGTTCCCTTTTCCCCCTGAACAGGAGCCCCGACTGACCAGAGGAGGCGCTAGTGCAGTGACCAGGACACATACCCACATCCGGCTTCCCACCCGCAGACACGGCCCATTGTGTCTGTAGACACCCGATCAAGCCAGAGGTAACACAGGGATTTGAATCGGTGATCCCCGTGTTGGTAGGCAATGTAATGGACCACCACGCCGCACGAACGCTCTTCTCTCAGTTTTGAGTAAAAAAAAAAAAAAAGTTTAACAAGCTTGTTTCAGGTTTAGCTTGAAGGTGATTTCCATGTAATACCCTCACTCATCAAGATCATATTAACAAAGTCAATCTTCAGTTGTTATAACTAACTACACAAGTTTCATCGTTTCAGATCTTTGACAGTGAGGAGTACATTGCATTTCATTTGTGGATGTTACATTTTTTTTCATAAAACCACTAGTTTAATCATTTTAACTGGGCCATCTTTTTTGTTTATTACCATAAAATAAGAAAAGAAAACCTAACAGATTTAGTGAACTTCGGGTGTAGAGTTCATTTTCATGTTTTGTCACATTCATTGCTATAAGCAACCTATCAGCACATAAACATGAATTACACCAGTGCCTAACAGAATGCGATGCAAACCAGCAAACATCAGATTATTCAGTTGTTACCAATAAAGATGTCCCAACCTGCTGCATGTGTCAGCGAACAGGCTAAACGACGTGTCGCTTGTTTGAAAAATCGCTCACTCTGGCTCTATTTTCCTGAGGTTTTACACACTTGCTCCACCTCCAACCTATTTTCATTGGTCATAATTGACAATGACATCTTTAACGTTTCCGTTTCCCCCCCAGTCAGCAGTCAACATTGGCGTCAATATCGTCAACATTGGCGGGTAGCGTAGCGGTCTATTCCATTGTCCACCAACACAGGGATCGCCGGTTCGAATCCCTGTGTTGCCTCCAGCTTGGTCGTGCTTCCCTACAGACACAATTGGCCGTGTCTGCGGGTGGGAAGCTAGATGTGGGTATGTGTCCTGGTCGCTGCACTAGCGCTCATCTCTTCGGTTGGGGTACCTGTTCAGGGGGGAGGGGGAACTGGGGGGAATAGTGTGATCCTCCCATGCGCTACGTCCCCCTGGCGAAACTCCTCACTGTCAGGTGAAAAGAAGTGGCTGGCAACTCCACATGTACTGGAGGAGGCATGTGGTAGTCTTCAGCCCTCCCTGGATCGGCAGAGGGGATGGAGCAGCAACTGGGATGGCTCGGAAGATTGGCGTCATTGGCTGGATAAAAGTCAGGAGAAAAAGCATTAACCCCCCCCCCAAAAAAGTATGCTGTCAACATGGAGAGACTAATTCACAAGGTCGAGAAGAAGCACATCTTGTATGATCCACAGCACCCTTTTTACAAGGATATCCTCAATCAAATCACAAAAATTAATCATTCTAGTGGAGGGAATGATTAAAACTTAAGAAAATTACATTAGTTATGAATAAATAATTTAGACACTCATTTGAAGATGAGAAATCACAAGCAGCACAAAAAAAAAAAACCTCATCCCCGCCTGGTGCTGCGACATCACTCGTATTATCTGGACAATTTTTTTGTACTCCATTCACTAGGGTTCACTCACTGTATGTTAGGAAGAGCTATTACAAATATAAACTGCAAAATTTATATAAAAAAATTAAATTTTTTTCAGAAACTGGTGGAGGATCAATAGCTAGGCCTGAAGAATTACTGTTATAGAATTACTAGTTTAAATAAGTACTAGTGAGACATAATACATGCATGTAGACTTTCAATGGCTCTTGATGCGGCAGATGAGATGAGTTTCCGCACCCTTATTTTTGGTGCTACAGCCCTGCCTACAAGTAAAGACAGGGTTACTTGGCATCTACCCGTTTATCTGTAACCGCCATCCCCGTTTATCAAAGCTCTCCTTGTAGGTAGCTACCCCGACGGCTACATAACACAGCTGTGCTAAGACGATGCTTCTCTGCTATAAATGATGGAGGTGATGGGGTCTGAATGTTAATAAGGGGTGATATTCTCTCAAGGCAAAGGGAGGGATGTGTTTTGTTATCCAGGAAATGAACAAACAAATAAAAATAAACATTGAGCTGAACACAGAAAGCAAACATATATATCGGGTTTCCGCAGTTGAATATTTAGACCTTTTAAGAGGAAATTCTACAACCACCTGCAAAGAAGACTAGCCTACCCCCCCCCCCCAGAATCCCAGTTGAATATTCTATTGTGTCTCAAAGGTCATGAAATAGTTCAGGGGACGGCATAAATACAATAAGCGACGACAGGGATGTCTTTCAGAAATGTATAGATAAAGCTTGTGGCTTGTGTGCTTACAGGAAGGTTAAAATACAGCGTGACATGCAGCGCTCTCAAGCAGAAAATTAAAACACTTTTAACCTGTAGGAACCCCACACTGTTAAAGTGCTGAAAATATGCTAAGCTCTCCGTGCTGCGGCAAAGATGGAGCCAAACACTGTCCTTTTTCCATTAAAAACAGCAAGAGATGAGACCAGTAAACAGCGGATTTAACTCCCCTTGAGCCCATGTCTATAGCGTTTCTAACAGACCAAGAGCCAAATACACAGAATAAAAACATACGACGTTGACTGGAAGATTGAGGACTTAAAAAACATTGATCTGAACCTGGAGTTTTGTGTGTGTGTGTGTGTGTGTGTGTGTGTGTGTGTGTGTGTGTGTGTGGGTCTGTTCCTATGTTACTCTGCGACTGTGTCGATGAGAGTGTGTACTACTCCTCTTCTACTTTACCCTCTGCCCCTCTTTTCCAGCATTAAAATATTTGTGGTACATGAAGTCAGTATTGTAAGGTTTCTGGTGGTCACACAACTTTGTTCTGCAGGATAGCAGGTAAGCCGAGCGGTGAAGGAGAGGGGCCCAGAACTCCAAGTCTGCAGGTTTCCTTGTCTGTTGCAGACAACGGGTACGTCCACAGCCGGCATGTTTCCATGAGAGCTCTCTACTGGACACATGTCCTCACTTCCTAAAGGCCGTTACACATCGAAAAGCGGTAACTGCTGCAGCTGAAAACATGCAAAAAGCTCACCAGGCTCAACAACAACCCGCTAGATTGAACCTTCCAGACTCGTGCGGCCCATTTGCTGAAAGTAGATGCAAAGAGTTTGGCATATCGACCAATTAAATCATTCCAAGAAAAAAGAGCTTTCAGTGAGGTTATGCCCCTTAATGTATGGCCTACAGGCAGAGCAAACATTTTCCCTATGAAACATTCAATATCCAGGCAGCTATGAACAAAAGGGCAGTGGCAGTACTCTGTGTAGCCCTGATCACGACTAATGCATATTGCTTTTTGTCGGCATCTTTATATGCCTCTGATGAAGCATCATACAGCTGGGGGTATTCCGACACCAGCAGAATCAGTTCTTCCATGGAAGTCCCCATTGCTGCATGCACGCCAATGATTTCTACCTCTTCATTCTGACTGGTCAAAGGAAAAAGTTTGACATGGTCAAACTTTAGTAGCAGTGGCAGAAAAGGGGGAAATCTGTACACATTCATGTGGGTGGCAACCTCATCCGCCCTCCCGTGCCACTGCCATCAGTATTTAGGTTAGTTAACTGGTTTTCCGTTTCAGATTGATGCATATAGCAACAGGTAAATCAGTGTTATAGTGGACACCTTGTGCATTACATGCTACAGATTCAAAAGTGTTGCACAGCCTGTGTAATATGTTTGTACTCAGTCTCTTTTTCACACACTCTACTTTCATCTCTCTCTCCACTAGGGAACGATTACACTTTACGGGGGTGCTAAAACACCGAGTAAAAATGTTTGACAGGCTTTTTTTTAAAACTACAATCCTTACACCAGCAGCAGAAGAAACACTGTCACGATGACAAGAACTTCCAGGTTAAGATTAGCTAGCTATTTAGCAAGCTAGGCTATGCTCACACAACACAAGCAAATGACACGGTATGTGATCATTTTAACTACCTATTAGCTAACCATTGATTACGCGAGGAATGCTCCCGATACGGTGTTTGTGTGTGCATTAACACACGTGTCTCTGAGGAATTTTGTGCAGTCACAGTTGTTAAATTTGGAGATGGATAGGGTCTAGTGTTGACCAGCTTATATCGGCATCACCAGGTTGTTTGAAATGTTACATTGTTCTTAATAGTTTGCTGTAGGCCTGTGCCCTTTTTTGACACACACAGACTATGCTTGTGTTGTGTGAGACAAGAAGCAAACCCATTATTAAAAACTACACTCAGCGTTTTGAATGTAACATGCCACATAAACTTCTGGCATTCAATCAATAATGTGTCTTATGCGTTGATAAATTTTGCAATTAGAAATAATATGATGAGAGTGTCTGGGTAGCGTAGCGGTCTATTCCGTTGCCTACCAACACGGGATCGCCAGTTTGAATCCCCGTGTTACCTCCAGCTTGGTCCGGCGTCCCTACAGACACAATTGGCTGTGTTTGCGGGTCGGAAGCCGGATGTGGATATATTTCCTGGACGCTGCTCCTCTGATCAATTGGCGTGCCTATTCACAGGGGAGGGGGAACTGGGGGGAATAGCGTGATCCTTCCATGCGTTCCATCCCCCTAGTAAACTCCTCACTGCCAGGTTGCTGCTCCACCCCCTCTGCCGATTCGGGAAGGGCTGATGACTACCACATGCCTCCTCCGATATATGTGGAGTCACCAGCTGCTTCATTTCACCTGACAGTGAGGAGTTTCGCCAGGGAGCGCATGGGAGGATCACGCTATTCCCCCCAGTTACCCCTCCCCCCCGAACAGGCACCCCGACCAACGAGAGGAGGCGCTAGTGCAGCAACCAGGGCACATACCCACATCCGGCTTCTCACCTGCAGACACTGCCAACTGTGTCTGTAGGGATGCCTGACCAAGCTGGAGGTAACACGGGTTTTCGAACCGGTGATCCCTGTGCTGGTAGTTAACGGAATAGACCCCCATGCCAGCTGGACACTTTCAGTATTATTATCCTGTGTACAGTTTCACGAAGAAAAAAACTTAAAATAACCTTCTAACAAAGCAAGATGAAACTGCCATGAGGCGTTTGTCTAAATGTGCGATTTAATAGCCTAGGTGTGAAGTTTTGACATAGTTTATTTGAACCCAGCATATGGGCTCTGAGGTACTAGGTAAAGCACTAATAAATTACTCAGGTTGACTCGACGAAGCAGCGATCATTGGCAACGCTGTCTTCGGGAGGGGGGCGGAGTCGGCTTGTGTTCGTCACGTGAATGCGTCTCTGTGTGTGTCGGAAAAAACAGTGGTTCGGCTTGGAGTCGCCTTGTCACGAAAGTGGCGAGGCGGTCTCCTTCGAGACTGCCGGCCGGAGAGATGCAGTTGGCGAACGCATACAGTGCGAGGGTGGGTGTTTGAATTAAAATAGGGATCGATTGGCCACTAAATTGGGAGAAAAAAGGGAAAAATCAGAAATAAATGTATAAATTACTCAGGTATGTGATTTGAAATGAAACGGCAATAAAAATACACATTAGCAGTAACAAAGCAGTCTGATGACTGATTCTTAATAAGCTGTGTGAGACCAGCATGTCTCAATGTGTGTGCGTGTGTGTATGAGAGAGACAGAAGGAGTGGGTGCGAGTGTGTGTGTGAGAGAGAGATAGAGAGAGAGAAAGAAAGTGAGAGAAAATGAAGGCAACCTCTGTAATATCTTCAGGCTACAGAGTTTATGGATAAAAGGTCTTTCTGTTTTTCTTTTCTTGCCATGTTTTCTCTTTCACTCAGTTTTCAGATTTCCAAATGGAAGTGGCCCCCTCTCTTGCACACACAATTTTCTCCCTTTCTTAACATACAAACCCACAAATACACACACACACACACACACACACACACACACACACACACACACACACACACACACACACACACACACACACACACACACACACACACTATTTAATCATTTTCTTCTTCATCTATATTTGATGGTTTTAGGAGCTGAAATGACAACCAATGAAAATCGATTACAGACATCAAAATATGACTGTTAGGTTATACTAAGGAATTATTTCTTATTATCTTCCGTCTCTTACTTAAAACATTATTGTGGTGGTGCTAGTGAGCAATGAGGCAGTAGGTCACACTCCTCAACAGCTCTCGCAAATGTTGACTACATTTGGCACTGATTTACCATTTTGACAATCCCCACTACAACTCAACCCTATATTGATGAGAAGGATGGGATAGAACAGGATGAAGGCAAGTTTGAGGATGCAGTCCTCCAAGAACAAGAAGCTGAAAGAGATAGTCCCGACTGCCCCGGACTCTCCTGAAGCTAATGTTAGCCACCGGATGGCTGACGCTACTATCCTAGAGGCTATCGACTCACTATGTACTGATCTAAAAGCCACCAACATTGAATACTGCAAGACAGTCAACACTCAAATCGAGGACATTGCCAACACAATTAGAGCAGAACTGTCTGGTCCTAAGACCAAAACTCAGAGTGCCATCCTGGCCTTGCAAACAGCTAGTGACCAAAACGTCTCAACCATTATAGAGCATCAATGCATGGCTACACAGTCATTGAATGCAACATCCAAGTTCCAGTGGGAGATGGTTTATGCACATAAATGAATCAGTTTACAGACTAAGCTGAGGGGCGGTCTAGAAGACAAAATGTGAAGATTGCAATGCTAAAGGAGGGGACTGACAAAGGTACAGAGATAAATACATGTCTCTCACAACTCCTAAAAGACATGCCATGTCTGAATGATGCACAATGTGTTGAGGCTCACATAGGGCTCTGTGTAGGCACCCAGATGATAAAGAGCCTCCTCATTCACTTGTAGTGCTACTCCACTATTTTCGCTATGTGACAACGATTATTCAGAGAGCCATGACCCTGAAGGACCTCTTCTACAATGGGTAGAGGATCTGTATCTTTCCTGACTTCACTCCCGAGGTCGCCTTATGCAAGGCGGCATTTAACAGAGCCAGAGAGATACTCAGGACAAGCCAGGATTTCGGTATGAACTGCTATACCCACCAAGGCTGAGAGTGACTTTCAAAGGCACAGAGACTGTGCTTACAGACACGAGGAAAGCCTAGGATTCCGCCAAGCTTCATTTTGGCACCGACAAAGAGGATGCAGAGTATCCCACGACAGAAAATGCTGCAAGTGCTTTGCGTGATTGAGACTTGGTAGTAAAGTTGTGAGACTGCACAGAGGCACCAGAAAAGGTTGTTCACTATCTCCACTGCTCTTCAGCTTGGTCCTTGAGCCTCTCGCTAAAGTCATTCGTTCCAACCCCCCTATACAGGGATATGGTAAAAGATACAATAAGAAAAATATCACTGTACGCGGATGATAGCCTGTTGTATATAACCAAAACACAATGTACAATCCCAGCCATCTTAGACACCATCTCTCATTTTGGAATGTTTTTGGGCTATAGGATTAATTGGTCTACGAGTGAACTAATCAAACTCTGTGACCTCTCAGTACTGTGAAACTTTCCCTTCAAAATCACAAACAAGCTCACATACTTAGGAATAGACGTTACTAAAGATTTCCAGTCACTTTACAAAGCCAACTTTCCCCCTCTACTGGTGAAGTTACAAAAGAACATTCCGTTTTGGAGGTCTCTCTCTATTTCTTTGGCGGGAAAAGTCAATGCAATAAAATGGGGTTTCTCCCTAAAATTATTTACCTATTTCAAAATATTTCAAATTTCCTACCTAAGAAGTTCTTTAAGAAACTTGACTCCATCTTTGTTCCATTTATATGGGATTATAAGGCTCATAGAATTAGCAAGGTCCACCTCTGTAAATCAAAATTAGATGGGGGAATGGCCCTTCCAAACCTCTCCCTTTATTACTATGCTTGTGCACTTCACACTATTATAACGTAGCTAGATCATACTTTAACATACCCCACCTGGATCAAAATGGAAAGAGAGGAATGTACTCCTTACGAGATCACTGCATTGATCGTATCACCGATAAAAATAGATAAATCAACATATAACAATAATAACATAAGTCATAGCTTTATATGCACTTGGAAACAGATTAAATCCCATTTGGAAGTTGAGCTCATATCCAGATTCCTATCAATAGCAGGGAATCCCTCTTTTGTCCCCTCTATTTTAGATTCAGGTTTTAGGGCCTAGACACACCAAACTGACATGAGAGAACTAGCGGTGACGAAGGCCGAGCGTTTCGTCGCCTCACGTCGCCTGCGTCTAGGCCAAAATGTAGCACTTGAACACACCACAAAGACTACAGCCAACGGCCAACGAGCATGTACGTTCTGTGCCTGCGTGAGAGGGGATAACTCTCCATACCAGCAGGTGGTGGTCGTCTGTATTTGTCATTCAAAAGTTGAATCCGCAATAAACAAATCAGCGTTTGATTCCCATTTTCACTCTACTCTCACTCACAACAGATGGTGTCATAATATAGCCACTTCTAATAGAGAATGCGTCTGATAAAAAGTTGAAAATGGCACTGGCGTTGTCAGCCCTTGGTCTTTTGGTTGCGGAAGAAGAAAGGAAGAGGCAGAAGTGAAAAATAAGGAGAAATCACACTAAATGGGTGAGGTCATGGATATTACAGCGACAGGCTCAAGGGGCTGTCCTGAACCTTATGTTGAGAGCTGAAGATAAATGAAATTTCCGATTTTAAAATTGTTGCTTGGCTCTTTCCTGTTCACAGCCTTCTGTGTGTGGCCTCTTGACTTCGTCGTTTGCTGGCTTTCGTAACTTCTGTTTGTCTTCTCGTGCACTGATTCGTTGAGCTGAACAGCCAATCAGAGTGATCTCTCTCACCGACAGGCTCCGCTGCCGATTCAACATGCTGAATCGACCGAAAAGCTGCCAACAGGGATCTGACTAGTGCCAACAGTGCGGGAGACAGTGCAAAAACTAGGGCCACAGACGCTCACTGATGGCCCGACATTGGCCGACGGCCGACCATCGACCTGATGCATCATGGCCTTTACGCAATGGGATCATCTTCAGGACCAGTGTGTTCCCCATAGGAACAACTTCTTCAGATATTTGCAGATCAGTGATAATGTTACAAAAATACTTACCCACTCAAGAGAAAATAGAACCAGCAAAGTTTGATGGAATCTTTAAGATGGGAGGCAAGGTCACACACCTATTATCTTTACTCTATAACTCATCATTACTCAGAACCTCACCCTCTGTGCAGGGTATAAAAACATGCTGGGAACAGCAGCCGAGTACAAAGACAGATGATAATCTTTGGGATAAGGCTCTGGAGAATGTACACAAATACTCTACCAAGTCGAGACATTGTCTTATTCAATTTAAGATTATTCACATATTTCATATGCTAAAACAAAGTTACACAAAATCTTGCCAGATGTATCCCCACTTTCTGACAAATGCCATAATGAAGAAATCACTCTTCTCTACAGTTATGTTCTCTATCCTAAGTTAACTCCGTTTTGGACTAATGTATTCCAAATTTTATCAGACATGTTGCATACAGTAATGGTACCCTACCCACTTCTTGTGCTGTTTGGAGTCTCTGATCAGTTTTCCCTACTTTATAAATGCCAACAACAACTGCTATATTATGCCTTATCATAGCAAAGAAACTTATTTTAATGTTTTGGAAAAAGGCAGAGGTCCCACCTGTCAAATGATGGCTGGAAGGAATAGTAAAACTTCCTCACCTGGAGAAAATAAGGATCTTGCTATCAAACAAGCTGAAACAGTTCAACAGGATTTGGCATCCCCTTCACCAATACATTGATAACTCAAACTGATCAGTTGTGCAATACTGATAGCCCCCTTTGGTGTGATGAGATGTAAAGTCCTGGGGAGGGGGGGAGAGGGTGGGATAAGGATATAGTTGTAGACGTAACTGTTTTAATTTTGTTCTTTTCTCTTTTTTTCATTTTGTTTGTTCTGTCTCTAACTCTAATGTGAGGGCAATGTGTAGTACTGAATGTGTTTTATGACCGCTTCCTTAAAAAAAAAAGATTTTAACTAAAACATTATCTATCCAGGGAACGTCCATTGTGCATTTTTCTACATACTGCTACATACATTTACAGATGGGAGCTGTACAACCCCAGCCTCAGCCATTGAACAGCTCCACTAGAGCAACTGAGGGTTAAATGCCTTGCTCAAGGGCAGCTGTCCAGGGGGTAAACACTGTTGTTGTTGTTTTTTTCTTCCAATTCACTTTGTCTTACCTTCAGGCTGCTCCACCAACACCCCCAGCCCACATACACACCCTTTCTAAAAATAGTCCCACTAGTCTTTCTTTTTTCTCCTTTGCTCCTGCCCTGCCTTGACCCATCTCCTGATTTCCTAATCTTTCCCCTGATCTCTCCTCTTATCATTCCTCACGTCTTCATTTTCCCTCTCTCTCCCTCTCTCTCTCATCTGCCTTCCCTGATTACTCACTCTTTTCCCCCAAGTCAGGTTGATTTGTTTATGAATTATTTCTAACGAGCACAATCATCTCAATGTGCCATAGAAAATTATGCAAATGCAGATAAAAGCAAGCGATAAAACATAAAAAAACAAAAAAGAACAAATTATTTCCTCCAAGATAACATGATTGAGCCGTTTCTTTCCTCTTTCTGACATCTTTATCTTTGCTCATCTTGCTCTCTCTCCTTTCTTGTTTCCTTACTGTCTGTCCTCTGATCTGCCGCCTTTCTCTCCCCGTCTTTCTCTTCCTTGCCTGAGGCAGATTGTTATGTCTGCATGTCAGTACACATCTTCCTCTCATCCTTTGCTCTCTCTTTCTCTCACTCACGCTCTGTGTTCACCGGGCTGCAGTGTTTACCTAGAACCTCTAACATTAGCTAACCGCCTTTAATAGGACGTCAAACTTCTCTCCCCCTCCCTAACTCCCTTTTTGCCTTTCTTTCCATCCTGTATTCCTTTCTTTTTCACTGTCCTTTTTTTAAACCTGCCATTGTCCCATTCTTTTAGTATTTCCTCTTTCTAGCTTCTTTCTTTTTCTCACAATCGCTCCCTCCCTAAATCTGCATATATATATACACTCACCGGCCACTTTATTAGGCACACCTGTCCAACTGCTCGTTAACGCAAATTTCTAATCAGCCAATCACATGGCAGCAACTCAATGCATTTAGGCATGTAGACATGGTCAAGACGATCTGCTGCAGTTCAAACCGAGCATCAGAATGGGGAAGAAAGGTGATTTAAGTGACTTTGAACGTGGCATGGTTGTTGGTGCCAGACGGGCTGGTCTGAGTATTTCAGAAACTGCTAATCTACTGGGATTTTCACGCACAACCATCTCTAGGGTTTACAGAGAATGGTCCGAAAAAGAGAAAATATCCAGTGAGCGGCAGTTCTGTGGGCGAAAATGCCTTGTTGATGCCAGAGGTCAGAGGAGAATGGCCAGACTGGTTCAAGCTGACAGAAAGGCAACAGTAACTCAAATAACCACTCATTACAACCGAGGTATGCAGAAGAGCATCTCTGAACGCACAACACGTCGAACCTTGAGGCAGATGGGCTACAGCAGCAGAAGACCACACCGGGTGCCACTCCTGTCAGCTAAGAACAGGAAACTGAGGCTACAATTCGCACAGGCTCACCAAAATTGGACAATAGAAGATTGGAAAAACGTTGCCTGGTCTGATGAGTCTCGATTTCTGCTGCGACATTCGGATGGTAGGATCAGAATTTGGCGTCAACAACATGAAAGCATGGATCCATCCTGCCTTGTATCAACGGTTCAGGCTGCTGGTGGTGGTGTAATGGTGTGGGGGATATTTTCTTGGCACACTTTGGTCCCCTTAGTACCAATTAAGCATCGTGTCAACGCCACAGCCTACCTGAGTATTGTTGCTGACCGTCATGTCCATCCCTTTATGACCACAGTGTTCCCATCTTCTGATGGCTACTTCCAGCAGGATAATGCGCCATGTCATAAAGCTCGAATCATCTCAGACTGGTTTCTTGAACATGACAATGAGTTCACTGTACTCAAATGGCCTCCACCGTCACCGGATCTCAATCCAATAGAGCACCTTTGGGATGTGGTGGACCGGGAGATTCGCATCATGGATGTGCAGCCGACAAATCTGCAGCAACTGCGTGATGCTATCATGTCAATATGGACCAAACTCTCTGAGGAATGTTTCCAGTACCTTGTTGAATCTATACCACGAAGGATTAAGGCAGTTCTGAAGGCAAAAGGGGGTCCAACCCGGTGCTAGCAAGGTGTACCTAATAAAGTGGCCGGTGAGTGTATATATATATATATTCCAGCAGTCATTGGGCGACAGGCGGGGAGACACCCTGGACAGGCCACCAGGCCATCAAACGGCCCACACACACACACACCCACACACACACACACACACACACACACACATTCATACCTAGGGACAATT